>NC_140168.1:109500838-109671838 GCF_963971535.1 Notolepis coatsorum
AATACACATCAGGTTAACCATTTCACTGCGACAATACAGCAGGTTAACCCTTTCACTGTGACAAAACACAGCAGGTTAACCCTTTCACTGCCACAATACACAGCAGGTTAACCCTTTCACTGTGACACTACACAGCAGGTTAACCCTTTCACTGCGACAATACACAGCAGGTTAACCCTTTCACTGTGACAATACACAGCAGGTTAACCCTTTCACTGTGACAATACACAGCAGGTTGACCCTTTCACTGCAACAATACACAGCAGGTTAACTCTTTCACTGCGACAATACACAGCAGGTTAACCCTTTCACTGTGACAATACACAGCAGGTTAACCCTTTCACTGTGACAATACACAGCAGGTTAACCCTTTCACTGTGACAATACACAGCAGGTTGACCTTTCACTGCGACAATACACAGCAGGTTAACCCTTTCACTGTGACAACACACAGCAGGTTAACCCTTTCACTGCGACAATACACAGCAGGTTAACCCTTTCACTGTGACAATACACAGCAGGTTGACCTTTCACTGCGACAATACACAGCAGGTTAACCCTTTCACTGTGACAATACACAGCAGGTTAACCCTTTCACTGTGACAATACACAGCAGGTTAACCCTTTCACTGTGACAATACACAGCAGGTTAACCCTTTCACTGCGACAATACACAGCAGGTTAACATTTTCACTGAGCATGTTAACCCTTTCACTGTGACAATACACAGCAGGTTGACCCTTTCACTGAGCAGGTTAACCCTTTCACTGTCACAATACACAGCAGGTTAACCATTTCACTGTGACAATACACAGCAGGTTAACCCTTTCACTGCGACAATACACATAAGGTTAACCCTTTCACTGCGACAATACACATAAGGTTAACCCTTTCACTCCCACACGACAGCAGGTTAACCCTTTCACTGTGACAATACACAGCAGGTTAACCCTTTCACTGTGACAATACACAGCAGGTTAACCCTTTCACTGTGACAATACACAGCAGGTCTTTCACTGTGACAATACACAGCAGGTTAACCCTTTCACTGTGACAATACACAGCAGGTTGACCCTTTCACTGTGACAATACACAACAGGTTAACCCTTTCACTGTGACAACACACAGCAGGTTAACCCTTTCACTGTGACAATACACATCAGGTTAACCCTTTCACTGTGACAATACACAGCAGGTTAACCCTTTCACTGTGACAATACACAGCAGGTTAACCCTTTCACGGTGACAATACACAGCAGGTTAACCCTTTCACTGTGACAATACACAGCAGGTTAACCCTTTCACTGCGACAATACACAGCAGGTTAACCCTTTCACTGTGACAATACACAGCAGGTTAACCCTTTCACTGCGACAATACACAGCAGGTTAACCCTTTCACTGCGACAATACACAGCAGGTTAACCCTTTCACTGTGATAATACACATAAGGTTAACCCTTTCATTGTGACAATACACAGCAGGTTAACCCTTTCACTGTGACAATACACAGCAGGTTAACCCTTTCACTGTGACAATACACAGCAGGTTAACCCTTTCACTGCGACAATACACAGCAGGTTAACCCTTTCACTGCGACAATACAGCAGGTTGACCCTTTCACTGTGACAAAACACAGCAGGTTAACCCTTTCACTGCGACAATACACAGCAGGTTAACCCTTTCACTGTGACAATACACAGTAGGTTAACCCTTTCACTGTGACAATACACAGCAGGTTGACCCTTTCACTGCGACAATACACAGCAGGTTAACTCTTTCACTGCGACAATACACATACGGTTAACCCTTTCACTGCGACAATACACAGAAGGTTAACCCTTTCACTCCCACACGACAGCAGGTTAACCCTTTCACTGTGACAATACACAGCAGGTTAACCCTTTCACTGTGACAATACACAGCAGGTTAACCCTTTCACTGTGACAATACACAGCAGGTCTTTCACTGTGACAATACACAGCAGGTTAACCCTTTCACTGTGACAATACACAGCAGGTTGACCCTTTCACTGTGACAATACACAACAGGTTAACCCTTTCACTGTGACAACACACAGCAGGTTAACCCTTTCACTGTGACAATACACATCAGGTTAACCCTTTCACTGTGACAATACACAGCAGGTTAACCCTTTCACTGTGACAATACACAGCAGGTTAACCCTTTCACTGTGACAATACACAGCAGGTTAACCCTTTCACTGCGACAATACACAGCAGGTTAACCCTTTCACTGCGACAATACACAGCAGGTTAACCCTTTCACTGTGACAATACACAGCATGTTAACCCTTTCACTGCGACAATACACAGCAGGTTAACCCTTTCACTGCGACAATACACAGCAGGTTAACCCTTTCACTGTGACAATACACATCAGGTTAACCCTTTCACTGTGACAATACACATCAGATTAACCCTTTCACTGTGACAATACACAGCAGGTTAACCCTTTCACTGTGACAATACACAGCAGGCCTTTCACTGTGACAATACACAGCAGGTTAACCCTTTCACTGTGACAATACACAGCAGGTTGACCCTTTCACTGTGACAATACACAACAGGTTAACCCTTTCACTGCGACAATACACAGCAGGTTAACATTTTCACTGAGCAGGTTAACCCTTTCACTGTGACAATACACAGCAGGTTAACCCTTTCACTGAGCAGGTTAACCCCTTCACTGTGACAATACACAGCAGGTTAACCCTTTCACTGTGACAATACACAGCAGGTTAACCCTTTCACTGCGACATTACACAGCAGGTTAACCCTTTCACTGTCACAATACACAGCAGGTTAAGCCTTTCACTGTGACAATACACAGCAGGTTAACCCTTTCACTGCGACAATACACATAAGGTTAACCCTTTCACTGCGACAATACACAGAAGGTTAACCCTTTCACTCCCACACAACAGCAGGTTAACCCTTTCACTGTGACAATACACAGCAGGTTAACCCTTTCACTGTGACAATACACAGCAGGTTCACCCTTTCACTGTGACAATACACAGCAGGTTAACCCTTTCACTGTGACAATACACAGCAGGTTAACCCTTTCACTGTGACAATACACAGCAGGTTCACCCTTTCACTGTGACAATACACAGCAGGTTCACCCTTTCACTGTGACAATACACAGCAGGTTAACCCTTTCACTGTGACAATACACAGCAGGTTAACCCTTTCACTGTGACAATACACAGTAGGTTCACCCTTTCACTGTGACAATACACAGCAGGTTCACCCTTTCACTGTGACAATACACAGCAGGTTAACCCTTTCACTGTGACAATACACAGCAGGTTAACCCTTTCACTGCGACAATACACATCAGGTTAACCCTTTCACTGTGACAATACACAGCAGGTTCACCCTTTCACTGTGACAATACACAGCAGGTTAACCCTTTCACTGTGACAATACACAGCATGTTAAGCCTTTCACTGCGACAATACACAGCAGGTTAACCCTTTCACTGCGACAATACACAGCAGGTTAACCCTTTATCTGCGACAATACACAGCAGGTTAACCCTTTCACTGTGACAATACACAGCAGGTTAACCATTTCACTGCGACAATACACAGCAGGTTGACCCTTTCACTGTGACAATACACAGCAGGTTAACCGTTTCACTGTGACAATACACAGCAGGTTAACCCTTTCACTGTGACAATACACAGCAGGTTAACCCTTTCACTGTGACAATACACAGCAGGTTAACCCTTTCACTGTGACAATACACAGCAGGTTGACCTTTCACTGCGACAATACACAGCAGGTTAACCCTTTCACTGTGACAATACACAGCAGGTTAACCCTTTCACTGTGACAATACACAGCAGGTTGACCTTTCACTGCGACAATACACAGCAGGTTAACCCTTTCACTGTGACAATACACAGCAGGTTAACCCTTTCACTGCGACAATACACAGCAGGTTAACATTTTCACTGAGCATGTTAACCCTTTCACTGTGACAATACACAGCAGGTTGACCCTTTCACTGAGCAGGTTAACCCCTTCACTGTGACAATACACAGCAGGTTAACCCTTTCACTGTGACAATACACAGCAGGTTAACCCTTTCACTGCGACAATACACAGCAGGTTAACCCTTTCACTGTCACAATACACAGCAGGTTAACCCTTTCACTGTGACAATACACAGCAGGTTAACCCTTTCACTGCGACAATACACATACGGTTAACCCTTTCACTGCGACAATACACAGAAGGTTAACCCTTTCACTCCCACACGACAGCAGGTTAACCCTTTCACTGTGACAATACACAGCAGGTTAACCCTTTCACTGTGACAATACACAGCAGGTTAACCCTTTCACTGTGACAATACACAGCAGGTCTTTCACTGTGACAATACACAGCAGGTTAACCCTTTCACTGTGACAATACACAGCAGGTTGACCCTTTCACTGTGACAATACACAACAGGTTAACCCTTTCACTGTGACAACACACAGCAGGTTAACCCTTTCACTGTGACAATACACATCAGGTTAACCCTTTCACTGTGACAATACACAGCAGGTTAACCCTTTCACTGTGACAATACACAGCAGGTTAACCCTTTCACTGTGACAATACACAGCAGGTTAACCCTTTCACTGCGACAATACACATCAGGTTAACCCTTTCACTGCGACAATACACAGCAGGTTAACCCTTTCACTGTGACAATACACAGCAGGTTAACCCTTTCACTGCGACAATACACAGCAGGTTAACCCTTTCACTGCGACAATACACAGCAGGTTAACCCTTTCACTGTGACAATACACATCAGGTTAACCCTTTCACTGTGACAATACACAGCAGGCCTTTCACTGTGACAATACACAGCAGGTTAACCCTTTCACTGTGACAATACACAGCAGGTTGACCCTTTCACTGTGACAATACACAACAGGTTAACCCTTTCACTGCGACAATACACAGCAGGTTAACATTTTCACTGAGCAGGTTAACCCTTTCACTGTGACAATACACAGCAGGTTAACCCTTTCACTGAGCAGGTTAACCCCTTCACTGTGACAATACACAGCAGGTTAACCCTTTCACTGTGACAATACACAGCAGGTTAACCCTTTCACTGCGACAATACACAGCAGGTTAACCCTTTCACTGTCACAATACACAGCAGGTTAAGCCTTTCACTGTGACAATACACAGCAGGTTAACCCTTTCACTGCGACAATACACATAAGGTTAACCCTTTCACTGCGACAATACACAGAAGGTTAACCCTTTCACTCCCACACAACAGCAGGTTAACCCTTTCACTGTGACAATACACAGCAGGTTAACCCTTTCACTGTGACAATACACAGCAGGTTCACCCTTTCACTGTGACAATACACAGCAGGTTAACCCTTTCACTGTGACAATACACAGCAGGTTAACCCTTTCACTGTGACAATACACAGCAGGTTCACCCTTTCACTGTGACAATACACAGCAGGTTCACCCTTTCACTGTGACAATACACAGCAGGTTAACCCTTTCACTGTGACAATACACAGCAGGTTAACCCTTTCACTGTGACAATACACAGCAGGTTCACCCTTTCACTGTGACAATACACAGCAGGTTCACCCTTTCACTGTGACAATACACAGCAGGTTAACCCTTTCACTGTGACAATACACAGCAGGTTAACCCTTTCACTGCGACAATACACATCAGGTTAACCCTTTCACTGTGACAATACACAGCAGGTTCACCCTTTCACTGTGACAATACACAGCAGGTTAACCCTTTCACTGTGACAATACACAGCATGTTAAGCCTTTCACTGCGACAATACACAGCAGGTTAACCCTTTCACTGTGACACTACACAGCAGGTTAACCCTTTCACTGTGACAATACACAGCAGGTTAACCATTTCACTGCGACAATACAGCAGGTTAACCCTTTCACTGTGACAAAACACAGCAGGTTAACCCTTTCACTGCCACAATACACAGCAGGTTAACCCTTTCACTGTGACACTACACAGCAGGTTAACCCTTTCACTGCGACAATACACAGCAGGTTAACCCTTTCACTGTGACAATACACAGCAGGTTAACCCTTTCACTGTGACAATACACAGCAGGTTGACCCTTTCACTGCAACAATACACAGCAGGTTAACTCTTTCACTGCGACAATACACAGCAGGTTAACCCTTTCACTGTGACAATACACAGCAGGTTAACCCTTTCACTGTGACAATACACAGCAGGTTAACCCTTTCACTGTGACAATACACAGCAGGTTGACCTTTCACTGCGACAATACACAGCAGGTTAACCCTTTCACTGTGACAACACACAGCAGGTTAACCCTTTCACTGCGACAATACACAGCAGGTTAACCCTTTCACTGTGACAATACACAGCAGGTTGACCTTTCACTGCGACAATACACAGCAGGTTAACCCTTTCACTGTGACAATACACAGCAGGTTAACCCTTTCACTGTGACAATACACAGCAGGTTAACCCTTTCACTGTGACAATACACAGCAGGTTAACCCTTTCACTGCGACAATACACAGCAGGTTAACATTTTCACTGAGCATGTTAACCCTTTCACTGTGACAATACACAGCAGGTTGACCCTTTCACTGAGCAGGTTAACCCTTTCACTGTCACAATACACAGCAGGTTAACCATTTCACTGTGACAATACACAGCAGGTTAACCCTTTCACTGCGACAATACACATAAGGTTAACCCTTTCACTGCGACAATACACATAAGGTTAACCCTTTCACTCCCACACGACAGCAGGTTAACCCTTTCACTGTGACAATACACAGCAGGTTAACCCTTTCACTGTGACAATACACAGCAGGTTAACCCTTTCACTGTGACAATACACAGCAGGTCTTTCACTGTGACAATACACAGCAGGTTAACCCTTTCACTGTGACAATACACAGCAGGTTGACCCTTTCACTGTGACAATACACAACAGGTTAACCCTTTCACTGTGACAACACACAGCAGGTTAACCCTTTCACTGTGACAATACACATCAGGTTAACCCTTTCACTGTGACAATACACAGCAGGTTAACCCTTTCACTGTGACAATACACAGCAGGTTAACCCTTTCACTGTGACAATACACAGCAGGTTAACCCTTTCACTGTGACAATACACAGCATGTTAACCCTTTCACTGCGACAATACACAGCAGGTTAACCCTTTCACTGTGACAATACACAGCAGGTTAACCCTTTCACTGTGACAATACACAGCAGGTTAACCCTTTCACTGCGACAATACACAGCAGGTTAACCCTTTCACTGCGACAATACACAGCAGGTTAACCCTTTCACTGCGACAATACACAGCAGGTTAACCCTTTCACTGTGACAATACACATCAGGTTAAGCCTTTCACTGCGACAATACACAGAAGGTTAACCCTTTCACTCCCACACAACAGCAGGTTAACCCTTTCACTGTGACAATACACAGCAGGTTAACCCTTTCACTGTGAAAATACACAACAGGTTAACCCTTTCACTGTGACAATACACAGCATGTCTTTCACTGTGACAATACACAGCAGGTTAACCCTTTCACTGTGACAATACACAGCAGGTTGACCCTTTCACTGTGACAATACACAACAGGTTAACCCTTTCACTGTGACAATACACAGCAGGTTAACCCTTTCACTGTGACAATACACAGCAGGTTAACCCTTTCACTGTGACAATACACAGCAGGTTAACCCTTTCACTGTGACAATACACAGCAGGTTGACCCTTTCACTGTGACAATACACAGCAGGTTAACCCTTTCACTGTGACAACACACAGCAGGTTAACCCTTTCACTGCCACAATACACAGCAGGTTAACCCTTTCACTGTGACACTACACAGCAGGTTAACCCTTTCACTGTGACAATACACAGCAGGTTAACCCTTTCACTGCGACAATACAGCAGGTTAACCCTTTCACTGTGACAAAACACAGCAGGTTAACCCTTTCACTGCGACAATACACAGCAGGTTAACCCTTTCACTGTGACAATACACAGCAGGTTAACCCTTTCACTGTGACAATACACAGCAGGTTGACCCTTTCACTGCGACAATACACAGCAGGTTAACTCTTTCACTGCGACAATACACAGCAGGTTAACCCTTTCACTGTGACAATACACAGCAGGTTAACCCTTTCACTGTGACAATACACAGCAGGTTAACCCTTTCACTGTGACAATACACAGCAGGTTGACCTTTCACTGCGACAATACACAGCAGGTTAACCCTTTCACTGTGACAATACACAGCAGGTTAACCCTTTCACTGCGACAATACACAGCAGGTTAACCCTTTCACTCCCACACAACAGCAGGTTAACCCTTTCACTGTGACAATACACAGCAGGTTAACCCTTTCACTGTGAAAATACACAACAGGTTAACCCTTTCACTGTGACAATACACAGCATGTCTTTCACTGTGACAATACACAGCAGGTTAACCCTTTCACTGTGACAATACACAGCAGGTTGACCCTTTCACTGTGACAATACACAACAGGTTAACCCTTTCACTGTGACAACACACAGCAGGTTAACCCTTTCACTGTGACAATACACAGCAGGTTAACCCTTTCACTGTGACAATACACAGCAGGTTAACCCTTTCACTGCGACAATACACAGCAGGTTAACATTTTCACTGAGCATGTTAACCCTTTCACTGTGACAATACACAGCAGGTTGACCCTTTCACTGAGCAGGTTAACCCTTTCACTGTCACAATACACAGCATGTTAACCATTTCACTGTGACAATACACAGCAGGTTAACCCTTTCACTGCGACAATACACATAAGGTTAACCCTTTCACTGCGACAATACACAGAAGGTTAACCCTTTCACTCCCACACGACAGCAGGTTAACCCTTTCACTGTGACAATACACAGCAGGTTAACCCTTTCACTGTGACAATACACAGCAGGTTAACCCTTTCACTGTGACAATACACAGCAGGTCTTTCACTGTGACAATACACAGCAGGTTAACCCTTTCACTGTGACAATACACAGCAGGTTGACCCTTTCACTGTGACAATACACAACAGGTTAACCCTTTCACTGTGACAACACACAGCAGGTTAACCCTTTCACTGTGACAATACACATCAGGTTAACCCTTTCACTGTGACAATACACAGCAGGTTAACCCTTTCACTGTGACAATACACAACAGGTTAACCCTTTCACTGTGACAATACACAGCAGGTTAACCCTTTCACTGTGACAATACACAGCAGGTTAACCCTTTCACTGCGACAATATACAGCAGGTTAACCCTTTCACTGTGACAATACACAGCAGGTTAACCCTTTCACTGTGACAATACACAGCAGGTTAACCCTTTCACTGCGACAATACACAGCAGGTTAACCATTTCACTGCGACAATACACAGCAGGTTAACCCTTTCACTGCGACAATACACAGCAGGTTAACCCTTTCACTGTGACAATACACAGCAGGTTAAGCCTTTCACTGCGACAATACACAGCAGGTTAACCCTTTCACTGTGACAATACACAGCAGGTTAACCCTTTCACTGTGACAATACACAGCAGGTTAACCCTTTCACTGCGACAATACACAGCAGGTTAACATTTTCACTGAGCATGTTAACCCTTTCACTGTGACAATACACAGCAGGTTAACCCTTTCACTGTGACAATACACAGCAGGTTAACCCTTTCACTGCGACAATACACAGCAGGTTAACATTTTCACTGAGCATGTTAACCCTTTCACTGTGACAATACACAGCAGGTTAACCCTTTCACTGAGCAGGTTAACCCTTTCACTGTCACAATACACAGCATGTTAACCATTTCACTGTGACAATACACAGCAGGTTAACCCTTTCACTGCGACAATACACAGCAGGTTAACCCTTTCACTGCGACAATACACAGCAGGTTAACCCTTTCACTGTGACAATACACAGCAGGTCTTTCACTGTGACAATACACAGCAGGTTAACCCTTTCACTGTGACAATACACAGCAGGTTGACCCTTTCACTGTGACAATACACAACAGGTTAACCCTTTCACTGTGACAACACACAGCAGGTTAACCCTTTCACTGTGACAATACACATCAGGTTAACCCTTTCACTGTGACAATACACAGCAGGTTAACCCTTTCACTGTGACAATACACAGCAGGTTAACCCTTTCACTGTGACAATACACAGCAGGTTAACGATAGGTTATGTAGATAACCTAGTTATATTAGTATTGGCTGAGCTCCCGCTCTGAGCCTTACGAGATACTCTATATCGCCTGTGATACCTAATGTATCTCCCACGAACAAAAACACATGCACCCCACCTGTATGGGGCCCCGCCCCTTATGGTGGCACCACCCATATAATCATGACTCTGGTCATGACACACCCTTCCTCGCCAAAAACCCGTCCCAGGAAAAGATCCCTCAAGAGGGAACTCAGGGCGCGCAGAGCGGGAGCTCAGCCAATACTAATATAACTAGGTTATCTACATAACCTATCGTTATATTTCGTATGGCATCGCTCCCGCTCTGAGCCTTACGAGATAATGGGGAAGAGCGGGTGCGAGACCCGACAGATGTACCCCCTGAGGACCCGTAAGCCCACATCAAGGGGTGCGGGGAGCCCTGTCACCCCATCCTTCCTAACGAAGGGGGGGCGCAGTCAACTCCACCTGAATGCGAACAAGAGGGAGCCAGAACCCCTTGAACACACCGTACAGGCGGAACCACGTGTGACTCAACACACTGCGGCCCATACCCATACACTCCTGCTACCCGACCAAAGGACGGGAAGCAGGAAAGGCCACAGACCCCAGAACCGCCTGGGAGACAGAACCCCCGGTCATGTCCATGAGGAAAAACCTTACAAAGGAGCCCGGGGAGGACCATGAAGCTGCAGCACAGATGGCCTCCACCGAGGCCCCACCCAGGAGAGCGGCAGAGGCAGCCACCCCACGAGTGGAGTGCGCCCTGACGCCCCCAGGGGGATCCTGCCCAGCCAGCGTGTAGCAGAGGGTAACACCCTCGCACAACCAATGGGACAGGCGCTGCTCCGACAGTGCCTTACCAGCACGAGCCCCACCGTAACAGACAAAAAGCTGGTCGGTAACCCTGAAATCCTGAGTACGGCTGAGGTAAATCCCCAAGCACGGACTGGACATGACAGGTGAAGGCCCGCATCTAACTCACCAGTGTGAGGAGGAGGACGAAACGCCTGAACCACAATATCCCGGGAGCGGAAGGAACTCCGGATATTCTCAGGCACGAAAGCAGGATTAGGTCGCAGAGTGACACCGCAATCGGTCCGAAAAGACAGGCACTCTGGATGTACCGAGAGAGCACAGAGCTCACCTACGCGTTTAGCGGAAGTGACAGCCAGAAGGAACGCGGTCCTGAAGGACAGCTGTCCCAACGGCGCCCGCTTGAGCGGCTCAAACGGGGCCAAGGACAACCGACCGAGGACCAATTGAAGATCCCAAGTCGGAGCCAAGGAGCGTTGCACCGGCTTAACGCGTCGAGCGCCAAGCAGGAAACGCTTCACAAGAGGGTGGCTGAACAAGACATCCCCTCAAACCCCCATGATAGGAGGATATAGCTGCTGCATATACCCTCACCGTCGAAGCCGACAGTCTATCAAGGAGAGACTGGAGGTAACTAAGGACAGCAACCAGGGGGCAGGAGACTGAGTCCAGGCCCCCCGCCTTACACCACACTTGGAACATACGTCATCTGCCCGCGTAAGCGCGACAGTGGAGGGAGCATGTGCAGTCCAGATGGTAACACCATCAGGACCAAGAACCTGCGCCCCTCAACGTACCCGTCCCAACAACTGACCTAACAGATGTATGGGGAAGAATCCCTGGCGGCACGGCATCGGTCCCAGACCTGCCTGGCCATGTCCAGACGCAATCCTCACCCGTCAGGATGAGGGCCGCCCCGCGACAGTACACCTGCACCCACATTCTCCCTGCCGGGGATGTGGGGAGCCCTTAGGCCGCGCAGATGGAGGACGCCCATAGCCAGCCGCCCGCCGCCTGGTGCAGACAGGGGGAGCGTACTCCTCCCTGTCTGTCGATACACGACACTGACGTCGTATCGTCCGTCCTGATCAACACCATTTGTGGACCAGAAGGACCGCTTTCAACACCAACACATTGAACGTAGCGCAGACCGGGCAGCATGGTTTGCCAGCTGCCCCCTACTGCGTTGGCCCGACGCATCACCAGCGAGGGAGGCGTCGGTGAAAACGCGACGTGAGACAGCGCCGTAACCGTCCTAGGACGGAACCTCCCGAGCGTGTTGACAACACGCTCCGAGATGGATGCCCATAGCCCTCCAACCGTTGACTGGGAAGAGGAATACTCTACATCCAGTGTACAGCAACCCCAGGCTGGTAGAGACCTGCCTGGTACGAGACCTGACGATCCACCTTGACCGCGAAGGACCAGAACGTCATCAGGGCAGAACACTCCGTAACCCCGGATGACGCAGAGGCCCCAGTGCGGCCTCCACGCACTTGGTGAAGATGCGGGGAGCCAGAGAAAACCAAACGGCAGCCTCTGGTACTCATACGCTAACCCTGCAAAGGAAGCGTAGGTAAGCCCTAGGATGGAAGATCGGGGATGCGCATACGCATCCTACAGGTCTATGGAGGAGAACCAGACCCCCACCTGACAGTGTTCAACAGGCAGGAGACGATCCAAAAAATGCTGAACCTTCCCATGGGACAGGTCCAGCCTGGGTCTTACACCCCTCCCTCCCGACTTCTCGGGCAGAGAACACCGGGAGGAGAACGCCACGACGATGGCTTGCTTCGTCCACAGAGATTGGATCTCGTCGACCAGAGCTGTCCCTGCTGGAGACCCCGACAACAGGGTCTGTACCAAACCTGAAAACGGGTGGGGTTGTGTAAACACAAGTCCCCGCCTCACCATTCTCTCCATCTACCTCGACATATGGTACTGCCGTAGTCATATGCGACGACACTCCCAACGCACCCGCCGTCACGTGGCGCAGGTCCGCCAGGAACTGTAGATAGTTGGCCCGGTCCCCCCCCGCTGTGCGAAGACAACCCTGGAATCGTGCGAGGAGCGCGTTCCGTGTCGGAACACCTGACCCTGACACCACCCACGAGGCAATCGCACCCAAGGGGGAACCCCGACAGAAAAAGGGCCTGTCTGATACGGGGGGCTCCCGATCAAAAAAGCCCCCCCACTGAACACCCCTCCAGAACATGCTGAAGGAGTCGTTCTGCAGCCGGACATGCAAGGTGTAAGGCCCCCATGGGTTCCTACACACCGTAGCCCTGCAGTGATATCACTACCACCCCAAACCATGTGAGCTGCGACCACTTGCCAATATTCCAGGAGTGGGAGCACCAACATGATACCTGGCCTGGCGAAGGCGAGGCCGGGGAAGCCCGCACTGTGTGCCTCAAAAGGTTTCGAGCCCCCCTGCTGACAACACTTAAGTTGACAGACGTAACACCAGGCTCAACCAACACAGTTCAAGGTGTGGGAGCCGCTTGACAGCACAACATTCTCACGGACAGACCCAGGCTCAGCCATCAACTGGGTGTCAGCCCCTGTCTCCATGAGAAGCGAAGAATGGGGCCGCATACGCTTCAATGAAGGTTCGCGGCCCGCAGCCAAAGGAGAACGCTCAGAGCCCCGCTTCTGGGGATACCAGAGAGAGGATTGAACGGGGAGCGGGCTGCTCGCGGCAAAATGACGACGGAGTGGTTTACCAACACCGAAATCACCCAAAATGGCCGATCCCTCGGCCGCCAAGACTGTCGGCCTCGCGATACCCTGTCGATTCTCCAACCAGGGCACCACTGGCGGGGGAAACATGGCCGCCTGTCGAGGGCCCCGTCATCGCCGCTGACGAGGCCGTGCTCTCTCTTCTTCTGGCTGCGCGGTGTGAGGCGGTGTAGGGCCTAGGACAATACCGCCCGCGCTCCAGCAGAAGACCAAAATCCCCTGCGGAGAGGGGAACCCTGAGCGGTTATAGCTTGCGGCTGGGTCAAAGCTAATAACGTCAACATCCTCGACGGAGTGGTTTACCAACACCGTGCGCGATGTGTCGACGTCGGCCGGCCCTCAAGGCCCCTCCACCAGACACCATTTCTGTAATAGAAAAAACACCAATTCGAACACAGTTCTAATCGTTGCCAATTCCATACCGTGGCGGTACAAGCCTTAACAGCCCACCAGCCACTCGCCAGGCCGACCCATGGTGTCGGCCGGGCGGGGCATTGTTTCAATATATCAAAAACAAAGGACTGACGTTAACATGGAGCACCAGTGGTGATTGCAAACAGCACCCTCCACTGTGGTGTGGACCATGAAAAGGTTAAATGAATAAAAGAGCTAAACCACAAAAACTGTAGAATGAGCAAACCCATACACACAAAGTTTAAGGGGAGACGGACCAGACCCGTCTTCATTCAAAATATTCACAACAGAACACCAGCCCTAGTTTAGCCCATTTACCAAAAAAGGTAAACAAAGCCCCCCCCCCGCACTACTCCCCCAGTATACCGATTGACCGTCAGTATGAATGGTTTGAGAGGAGAGAAAGCTGTAGCAAGACAGACCTTCTCATAGCAGAGTGACAAAATGAAACAATAGCCCCCTACACAGGGCCGCCCCAGGAGATGGGGGGCCTCGCGTCTAAAAATGCACAGGGCCTCACATTCCTCCCAAGCGGCCCTGCCCTTATACTACTGCAGCCTAACGCCAGGCAATGTGGAACCCAAGACAACAATTGCCTGTGCACAGACACGCAACATGTTTACCATGTCGGCTGGACCCATAGCCCCACTACCCGACGCCAACCCAGATGGGAACACCGTTCAACAAACCCCGCCGGAACACAAGGTAAAATACCTGGCTAGGCAACCTAGCCACGGCCTACCCTGTTGTCAACCCATTTACCCGAAAAAGGTAAATAGAACTCAAAACCCCACAACAGCTACCGACTGACCTTCATTGATGAACCGGGCAAGAGGCGGGAGAGTGACAACATCTCACGGCGGAGACATTAAAACAGCATAGCAATTAGCAGTAGTGATAGCATGCGGCAGTAGCGATAGCATGTTAGCATAGCTTTAGATGTTTTAGCAGCACGCCCAAGACAGCTTGGAAACCGTTCCCTGCAGAGAACGTTCACCAAACCATCTTGCCCCTGGCGCCAACACACAACAAGGTTGTGTTAACAACACAAACCAGCATTACTAACACTAATACCCATGCCTGAAGACACAGGGCCTACCTGAGTACAAGCTGGCCCGACAGCCAGCCTTGTACAGCTGAACCTCGATGTGCAGTCATCAAACGAGGAACATCACAGGCCCGTCGTGTCGCCGAAAACATGCGTCGAAGATGCCAGGGGCCAGCAACCTCCGGTAAGCTTCCAACATTATTAATCTCCCTTAATCTTTTCATTCCGCTAGCTCGCATGGTGCATAGCATCCAGTACGCTGGGACGAAAATAGAGGAAGGGTGTGTCATGACCAGAGTCATGATTATATGGGTGGTGCCACCATAAGGGGCGGGGCCCCATACAGGTGGGGTGCATGTGTTTTTGTTCGTGGGAGATACATTAGGTATCACAGGCGATATAGAGTATCTCGTAAGGCTCAGAGCGGGAGCGATGCCATACGAAATATAACCCTTTCACTGTGACAATACACAGCAGGTTAACCCTTTCACTGCGACAATACACAGCAGGTTAACCCTTTCACTGTGACAATACACAGCAGGTTAACCCTTTCACTGCGACAATACACAGCAGGTTAAACCTTTCACTGCGACAATACACAGCAGGTTAACCCTTTCACTGTGATAATACACATAAGGTTAACCCTTTCATTGTGACAATACACAGCAGGTTAACCCTTTCACTGTGACAATACACAGCAGGTTAACCCTTTCACTGTGACAATACACAGCAGGTTAACCCTTTCACGGAGACAATACACAGCAGGTTAACCCTTTCACTGCGACAATACACAGCAGGTTAACCCTTTCACTGCGACAATACACAGCAGGTTAACCCTTTCACTGTGACAATACACAGCAGGTTAAGCCTTTCACTGCGACAATACACAGCAGGTTAACCCTTTCACTGCGACAATACACAGCAGGTTAACCCTTTCACTGTGACAATACACATCAGGTTAACCCTTTCACTGTGACAATACACATCAGATTAACCCTTTCACTGTGACAATACACAGCAGGTTAACCCTTTCACTGTGACAATACACAGCAGGCCTTTCACTGTGACAATACACAGCAGGTTAACCCTTTCACTGTGACAATACACAGCAGGTTGACCCTTTCACTGTGACAATACACAACAGGTTAACCCTTTCACTGCGACAATACACAGCAGGTTAACATTTTCACTGAGCAGGTTAACCCTTTCACTGTGACAATACACAGCAGGTTAACCCTTTCACTGAGCAGGTTAACCCCTTCACTGTGACAATACACAGCAGGTTAACCCTTTCACTGTGACAATACACAGCAGGTTAACCCTTTCACTGCGACAATACACAGCAGGTTAACCCTTTCACTGTCACAATACACAGCAGGTTAAGCCTTTCACTGTGACAATACACAGCAGGTTAACCCTTTCACTGCGACAATACACATAAGGTTAACCCTTTCACTGCGACAATACATAGAAGGTTAACCCTTTCACTCCCACACAACAGCAGGTTAACCCTTTCACTGTGACAATACACAGCAGGTTAACCCTTTCACTGTGAAAATACACAACAGGTTAACCCTTTCACTGTGACAATACACAGCATGTCTTTCACTGTGACAATACACAGCAGGTTAACCCTTTCACTGTGACAATACACAGCAGGTTGACCCTTTCACTGTGACAATACACAACAGGTTAACCCTTTCACTGTGACAACACACAGCAGGTTAACCCTTTCACTGTGACAATACACAGCAGGTTAACCCTTTCACTGTGACAATACACAGCAGGTTAACCCTTTCACTGCGACAATACACAGCAGGTTAACATTTTTACTGAGCATGTTAACCCTTTCACTGTGACAATACACAGCAGGTTGACCCTTTCACTGAGCAGGTTAACCCTTTCACTGTCACAATACACAGCATGTTAACCATTTCACTGTGACAATACACAGCAGGTTAACCCTTTCACTGCGACAATACACATAAGGTTAACCCTTTCACTGCGACAATACACAGAAGGTTAACCCTTTCACTCCCACACAACAGCAGGTTAACCCTTTCACTGTGACAATACACAGCAGGTTAACCCTTTCACTGTGACAATACACAGCAGGTTAACCCTTTCACTGTGACAATACACAGCAGGTCTTTCACTGTGACAATACACAGCAGGTTAACCCTTTCACTGTGACAATACACAGCAGGTTGACCCTTTCACTGTGACAATACACAACAGGTTAACCCTTTCACTGTGACAACACACAGCAGGTTAACCCTTTCACTGTGACAATACACATCAGGTTAACCCTTTCACTGTGACAATACACAGCAGGTTAACCCTTTCACTGTGACAATACACAGCAGGTTAACCCTTTCACTGTGACAATACACAGCAGGTTAACCCTTTCACTGTGACAATACACAGCAGGTTAACCCTTTCACTGCGACAATACACAGCAGGTTAACCCTTTCACTGTGACAATACACAGCAGGTTAACCCTTTCACTGTGAAAATACACAACAGGTTAACCCTTTCACTGTGACAATACACAGCAGGTTAACCCTTTCACTGCGACAATACACAGCAGGTTAACCCTTTCACTGCGACAATACACAGCAGGTTAACCCTTTCACTGTGACAATACACAGCAGGTTAAGCCTTTCACTGCGACAATACACAGCAGGTTAACCCTTTCACTGTGACAATACACAGCAGGTTAACCCTTTCACTGTGACAATACACAGCAGGTTAACCCTTTCACTGCGACAATACACAGCAGGTTAACATTTTCACTGAGCATGTTAACCCTTTCACTGTGACAATACACAGCAGGTTGACCCTTTCACTGAGCAGGTTAACCCTTTCACTGTCACAATACACAGCATGTTAACCATTTCACTGTGACAATACACAGCAGGTTAACCCTTTCACTGCGACAATACACAGCAGGTTAACCCTTTCACTGCGACAATACACAGAAGGTTAACCCTTTCACTCCCACACGACAGCAGGTTAACCCTTTCACTGTGACAATACACAGCAGGTTAACCCTTTCACTGTGACAATACACAGCAGGTTAACCCTTTCACTGTGACAATACACAGCAGGTCTTTCACTGTGACAATACACAGCAGGTTAACCCTTTCACTGTGACAATACACAGCAGGTTGACCCTTTCACTGTGACAATACACAACAGGTTAACCCTTTCACTGTGACAACACACAGCAGGTTAACCCTTTCACTGTGACAATACACATCAGGTTAACCCTTTCACTGTGACAATACACAGCAGGTTAACCCTTTCACTGTGACAATACACAGCAGGTTAACCCTTTCACTGTGACAATACACAGCAGGTTAACCCTTTCACTGTGACAATACACAGCAGGTTAACCCTTTCACTGCGACAATACACAGCAGGTTAACCCTTTCACTGTGACAATACACAGCAGGTTAACCCTTTCACTGCGACAATACACAGCAGGTTAACCCTTTCACTGCGACAATACACAGCAGGTTAACCCTTTCACTGTGATAATACACATAAGGTTAACCCTTTCATTGTGACAATACACAGCAGGTTAACCCTTTCACTGTGACAATACACAGCAGGTTAACCCTTTCACTGTGACAATACACAGCAGGTTAACCCTTTCATGGAGACAATACACAGCAGGTTAACCCTTTCACTGCGACAATACACAGCAGGTTAACCCTTTCACTGCGACAATACACAGCAGGTTAACCCTTTCACTGTGACAATACACAGCAGGTTAAGCCTTTCACTGCGACAATACACAGCAGGTTAACCCTTTCACTGCGACAATACACAGCAGGTTAACCCTTTCACTGTGACAATACACATCAGGTTAACCCTTTCACTGTGACAATACACATCAGATTAACCCTTTCACTGTGACAATACACAGCAGGTTAACCCTTTCACTGTGACAATACACAGCAGGCCTTTCACTGTGACAATACACAGCAGGTTAACCCTTTCACTGTGACAATACACAGCAGGTTGACCCTTTCACTGTGACAATACACAACAGGTTAACCCTTTCACTGCGACAATACACAGCAGGTTAACATTTTCACTGAGCAGGTTAACCCTTTCACTGTGACAATACACAGCAGGTTAACCCTTTCACTGAGCAGGTTAACCCCTTCACTGTGACAATACACAGCAGGTTAACCCTTTCACTGTGACAATACACAGCAGGTTAACCCTTTCACTGCGACAATACACAGCAGGTTAACCCTTTCACTGTCACAATACACAGCAGGTTAAGCCTTTCACTGTGACAATACACAGCAGGTTAACCCTTTCACTGCGACAATACACATAAGGTTAACCCTTTCACTGCGACAATACACAGAAGGTTAACCCTTTCACTCCCACACAACAGCAGGTTAACCCTTTCACTGTGACAATACACAGCAGGTTAACCCTTTCACTGTGAAAATACACAACAGGTTAACCCTTTCACTGTGACAATACACAGCATGTCTTTCACTGTGACAATACACAGCAGGTTAACCCTTTCACTGTGACAATACACAGCAGGTTGACCTTTTCACTGTGACAATACACAACAGGTTAACCCTTTCACTGTGACAAAACACAGCAGGTTAACCCTTTCACTGTGACAATACACAGCAGGTTAACCCTTTCACTGTGACAATACACAGCAGGTTAACCCTTTCACTGCGACAATACACAGCAGGTTAACATTTTCACTGAGCATGTTAACCCTTTCACTGTGACAATACACAGCAGGTTGACCCTTTCACTGAGCAGGTTAACCCTTTCACTGTCACAATACACAGCATGTTAACCATTTCACTGTGACAATACACAGCAGGTTAACCCTTTCACTGCGACAATACACATAAGGTTAACCCTTTCACTGCGACAATACACAGAAGGTTAACCCTTTCACTCCCACACGACAGCAGGTTAACCCTTTCACTGTGACAATACACAGCAGGTTAACCCTTTCACTGTGACAATACACAGCAGGTTAACCCTTTCACTGTGACAATACACAGCAGGTCTTTCACTGTGACAATACACAGCAGGTTAACCCTTTCACTGTGACAATACACAGCAGGTTGACCCTTTCACTGTGACAATACACAACAGGTTAACCCTTTCACTGTGACAACACACAGCAGGTTAACCCTTTCACTGTGACAATACACATCAGATTAACCCTTTCACTGTGACAATACACAGCAGGTTAACCCTTTCACTGTGACAATACACAGCAGGTTAACCCTTTCACTGTGACAATACACAGCAGGTTAACCCTTTCACTGTGACAATACACAGCAGGTTAACCCTTTCACTGCGACAATACACAGCAGGTTAACCCTTTCACTGTGACAATACACAGCAGGTTAACCCTTTCACTGTGACAATACACAGCAGGTTAACCCTTTCACTGCGACAATACACAGCAGGTTAACCCTTTCACTGCGACAATACACAGCAGGTTAACCCTTTCACTGCGACAATACACAGCAGGTTAACCCTTTCACTGTGACAATACACAGCAGGTTAAGCCTTTCACTGCGACAATACACAGCAGGTTAACCCTTTCACTGCGACAATACACAGCAGGTTAACCCTTTCACTGTGACAATACACATCAGGTTAACCCTTTCACTGTGACAATACACATCAGATTAACCCTTTCACTGTGACAATACACAGCAGGTTAACCCTTTCACTGTGACAATACACAGCAGGCCTTTCACTGTGACAATACACAGCAGGTTGACCCTTTCACTGTGACAATACACAACAGGTTAACCCTTTCACTGCGACAATACACAGCAGGTTAACATTTTCACTGAGCAGGTTAACCCTTTCACTGTCACAATACACAGCAGGTTAAGCCTTTCACTGTGACAATACACAGCAGGTTAACCCTTTCACTGCGACAATACACATAAGGTTAACCCTTTCACTGCGACAATACACAGAAGGTTAACCCTTTCACTCCCACACAACAGCAGGTTAACCCTTTCACTGTGACAATACACAGCAGGTTAACCCTTTCACTGTGAAAATACACAACAGGTTAACCCTTTCACTGTGACAATACACAGCATGTCTTTCACTGTGACAATACACAGCAGGTTAACCCTTTCACTGTGACAATACACAGCAGGTTGACCCTTTCACTGTGACAATACACAACAGGTTAACCCTTTCACTGTGAAAAAACACAGCAGGTTAACCCTTTCACTGTGACAATACACAGCAGGTTAACCCTTTCACTGTGACAATACACAGCAGGTTAACCCTTTCACTGCGACAATACACAGCAGGTTAACATTTTCACTGAGCATGTTAACCCTTTCACTGTGACAATACACAGCAGGTTGACCCTTTCACTGAGCAGGTTAACCCTTTCACTGTCACAATACACAGCATGTTAACCATTTCACTGTGACAATACACAGCAGGTTAACCCTTTCACTGCGACAATACACATAAGGTTAACCCTTTCACTGCGACAATACACAGAAGGTTAACCCTTTCACTCCCACACGACAGCAGGTTAACCCTTTCACTGTGACAATACACAGCAGGTTAACCCTTTCACTGTGACAATACACAGCAGGTTAACCCTTTCACTGTGACAATACACAGCAGGTCTTTCACTGTGACAATACACAGCAGGTTAACCCTTTCACTGTGACAATACACAGCAGGTTGACCCTTTCACTGTGACAATACACAACAGGTTAACCCTTTCACTGTGACAACACACAGCAGGTTAACCCTTTCACTGTGACAATACACATCAGGTTAACCCTTTCACTGTGACAATACACAGCAGGTTAACCCTTTCACTGTGACAATACACAGCAGGTTAACCCTTTCACTGTGACAATACACAGCAGGTTAACCCTTTCACTGTGACAATACACAGCAGGTTAACCCTTTCACTGCGACAATACACAGCAGGTTAACCCTTTCACTGTGACAATACACAGCAGGTTAACCCTTTCACTGTGACAATACACAGCAGGTTAACCCTTTCACTGCGACAATACACAGCAGGTTAACCCTTTCACTGCGACAATACACAGCAGGTTAACCCTTTCACTGCGACAATACACAGCAGGTTAACCCTTTCACTGTGACAATACACAGCAGGTTAAGCCTTTCACTGCGACAATACACAGCAGGTTAACCCTTTCACTGCGACAATACACAGCAGGTTAACCCTTTCACTGTGACAATACACATCAGGTTAACCCTTTCACTGTGACAATACACATCAGATTAACCCTTTCACTGTGACAATACACAGCAGGTTAACCCTTTCACTGTGACAATACACAGCAGGCCTTTCACTGTGACAATACACAGCAGGTTAACCCTTTCACTGTGACAATACACAGCAGGTTGACCCTTTCACTGTGACAATACACAACAGGTTAACCCTTTCACTGCGACAATACACAGCAGGTTAACATTTTCACTGAGCAGGTTAACCCTTTCACTGTGACAATACACAGCAGGTTAACACTTTCACTGAGCAGGTTAACCCCTTCACTGTGACAATACACAGCAGGTTAACCCTTTCACTGTGACAATACACAGCAGGTTAACCCTTTCACTGTCACAATACACAGCAGGTTAAGCCTTTCACTGTGACAATACACAGCAGGTTAACCCTTTCACTGCGACAATACACATAAGGTTAACCCTTTCACTGCGACAATACACAGAAGGTTAACCCTTTCACTCCCACACAACAGCAGGTTAACCCTTTCACTGTGACAATACACAGCAGGTTAACCCTTTCACTGTGAAAATACACAACAGGTTAACCCTTTCACTGTGACAATACACAGCATGTCTTTCACTGTGACAATACACAGCAGGTTAACCCTTTCACTGTGACAATACACAGCAGGTTGACCCTTTCACTGTGACAATACACAACAGGTTAACCCTTTCACTGTGACAACACACAGCAGGTTAACCCTTTCACTGTGACAATACACAGCAGGTTAACCCTTTCACTGTGACAATACACAGCAGGTTAACCCTTTCACTGTGACAATACACAGCAGGTTAACCCTTTCACTGTGACAATACACAGCAGGTTGACCCTTTCACTGTGACAATACACAGCAGGTTAACCCTTTCACTGTGACAACACACAGCAGGTTAACCCTTTCACTGCGACAATACACATCAGGTTAACCCTTTCACTGTGACAATACACAGCAGGTTAACCCTTTCACTGCGACAATACACAGCAGGTTAACCCTTTCACTGTGACAATACACAGCAGGTTAACCCTTTCACTGCCACAATACACAGCAGGTTAACCCTTTCACTGTGACACTACACAGCAGGTTAACCCTTTCACTGTGACAATACACAGCAGGTTAACCCTTTCACTGCGACAATACAGCAGGTTAACCCTTTCACTGTGACAAAACACAGCAGGTTAACCCTTTCACTGCGACAATACACAGCAGGTTAACCCTTTCACTGTGACAATACACAGCAGGTTAACCCTTTCACTGTGACAATACACAGCAGGTTGACCCTTTCACTGCGACAATACACAGCAGGTTAACTCTTTCACTGCGACAATACACAGCAGGTTAACCCTTTCACTGTGACAATACACAGCAGGTTAACCCTTTCACTGTGACAATACACAGCAGGTTAACCCTTTCACTGTGACAATACACAGCAGGTTGACCTTTCACTGCGACAATACACAGCAGGTTAACCCTTTCACTGTGACAATACACAGCAGGTTAACCCTTTCACTGCGACAATACACAGCAGGTTAACCCTTTCACTGTGACAATACACAGCAGGTTGACCTTTCACTGCGACAATACACAGCAGGTTAACCCTTTCACTGTGACAATACACAGCAGGTTAACCCTTTCACTGTGACAATACACAGCAGGTTAACCCTTTCACTGTGACAATACACAGCAGGTTAACCCTTTCACTGCGACAATACACAGCAGGTTAACATTTTCACTGAGCATGTTAACCCTTTCACTGTGACAATACACAGCAGGTTGACCCTTTCACTGAGCAGGTTAACCCTTTCACTGTCACAATACACAGCATGTTAACCATTTCACTGTGACAATACACAGCAGGTTAACCCTTTCACTGCGACAATACACATAAGGTTAACCCTTTCACTGCGACAATACACAGAAGGTTAACCCTTTCACTCCCACACGACAGCAGGTTAACCCTTTCACTGTGACAATACACAGCAGGTTAACCCTTTCACTGTGACAATACACAGCAGGTTAACCCTTTCACTGTGACAATACACAGCAGGTCTTTCACTGTGACAATACACAGCAGGTTAACCCTTTCACTGTGACAATACACAGCAGGTTGACCCTTTCACTGTGACAATACACAACAGGTTAACCCTTTCACTGTGACAACACACAGCAGGTTAACCCTTTCACTGTGACAATACACATCAGGTTAACCCTTTCACTGTGACAATACACAGCAGGTTAACCCTTTCACTGTGACAATACACAGCAGGTTAACCCTTTCACTGTGACAATACACATCAGATTAACCCTTTCACTGTGACAATACACAGCAGGTTAACCCTTTCACTGTGACAATACACAGCAGGCCTTTCACTGTGACAATACACAGCAGGTTAACCCTTTCACTGTGACAATACACAGCAGGTTGACCCTTTCACTGTGACAATACACAACAGGTTAACCCTTTCACTGCGACAATACACAGCAGGTTAACATTTTCACTGAGCAGGTTAACCCTTTCACTGTGACAATACACAGCAGGTTAACCCTTTCACTGAGCAGGTTAACCCATTCACTGTGACAATACACAGCAGGTTAACCCTTTCACTGTGACAATACACAGCAGGTTAACCCTTTCACTGCGACAATACACAGCAGGTTAACCCTTTCACTGTCACAATACACAGCAGGTTAAGCCTTTCACTGTGACAATACACAGCAGGTTAACCCTTTCACTGCGACAATACACATAAGGTTAACCCTTTCACTGCGACAATACACAGAAGGTTAACCCTTTCACTCCCACACAACAGCAGGTTAACCCTTTCACTGTGACAATACACAGCAGGTTCACCCTTTCACTGTGAAAATACACAACAGGTTAACCCTTTCACTGTGACAATACACAGCATGTCTTTCACTGTGACAATACACAGCAGGTTAACCCTTTCACTGTGACAATACACAGCAGGTTGACCCTTTCACTGTGACAATACACAGCATGTCTTTCACTGTGACAATACACAGCAGGTTAACCCTTTCACTGTGACAACACACAGCAGGTTAACCCTTTCATTGTGACAATACACAACAGGTTAACCCTTTCACTGTGACAACACACAGCAGGTTAACCCTTTCACTGTGACAATACACATCAGGTTAACCCTTTCACTGTGACAATACACAGCAGGTTAACCCTTTCACTGTGACAATACACAGCAGGTTAACCCTTTCACTGTGACAATACACAGCAGGTTAACCCTTTCACTGTGACAATACACAGCAGGTTAACCCTTTCACTGCGACAATACACAGCAGGTTAACCCTTTCACTGTGACAATACACAGCAGGTTAACCCTTTCACTGTGACAATACACATCAGATTAACCCTTTCACTGTGACAATACACAGCAGGTTAACCCTTTCACTGTGACAATACACAGCAGGCCTTTCACTGTGACAATACACAGCAGGTTAACCCTTTCACTGTGACAATACACAGCAGGTTGACCCTTTCACTGTGACAATACACAACAGGTTAACCCTTTCACTGCGACAATACACAGCAGGTTAACATTTTCACTGAGCAGGTTAACCCTTTCACTGTGACAATACACAGCAGGTTAACCCTTTCACTGAGCAGGTTAACCCATTCACTGTGACAATACACAGCAGGTTAACCCTTTCACTGTGACAATACACAGCAGGTTAACCCTTTCACTGCGACAATACACAGCAGGTTAACCCTTTCACTGTCACAATACACAGCAGGTTAAGCCTTTCACTGTGACAATACACAGCAGGTTAACCCTTTCACTGCGACAATACACATAAGGTTAACCCTTTCACTGCGACAATACACAGAAGGTTAACCCTTTCACTCCCACACAACAGCAGGTTAACCCTTTCACTGTGACAATACACAGCAGGTTCACCCTTTCACTGTGAAAATACACAACAGGTTAACCCTTTCACTGTGACAATACACAGCATGTCTTTCACTGTGACAATACACAGCAGGTTAACCCTTTCACTGTGACAATACACAGCAGGTTGACCCTTTCACTGTGACAATACACAACAGGTTAACCCTTTCACTGTGACAACACACAGCAGGTTAACCCTTTCACTGTGACAACACACAGCAGGTTAACCCTTTCATTGTGACAATACACAACAGGTTAACCCTTTCACTGTGACAACACACAGCAGGTTAACCCTTTCACTGTGACAATACACATCAGGTTAACCCTTTCACTGTGACAATACACAGCAGGTTAACCCTTTCACTGTGACAATACACAGCAGGTTAACCCTTTCACTGTGACAATACACAGCAGGTTAACCCTTTCACTGTGACAATACACAGCAGGTTAACCCTTTCACTGCGACAATACACAGCAGGTTAACCCTTTCACTGTGACAATACACAGCAGGTTAACCCTTTCACTGCGACAATACACAGCAGGTTAACCCTTTCACTGCGACAATACACAGCAGGTTAACCCTTTCACTGTGATAATACACATAAGGTTAACCCTTTCATTGTGACAATACACAGCAGGTTAACCCTTTCACTGTGACAATACACAGCAGGTTAACCCTTTCACTGTGACAATACACAGCAGGTTAACCCTTTCACAGAGACAATACACAGCAGGTTAACCCTTTCACTGCGACAATACACAGCAGGTTAACCCTTTCACTGCGACAATACACAGCAGGTTAACCCTTTCACTGTGACAATACACAGCAGGTTAAGCCTTTCACTGCGACAATACACAGCAGGTTAACCCTTTCACTGCGACAATACACAGCAGGTTAACCCTTTCACTGTGACAATACACATCAGGTTAACCCTTTCACTGTGACAATACACATCAGATTAACCCTTTCACTGTGACAATACACAGCAGGTTAACCCTTTCACTGTGACAATACACAGCAGGCCTTTCACTGTGACAATACACAGCAGGTTAACCCTTTCACTGTGACAATACACAGCAGGTTGACCCTTTCACTGTGACAATACACAACAGGTTAACCCTTTCACTGCGACAATACACAGCAGGTTAACATTTTCACTGAGCAGGTTAACCCTTTCACTGTGACAATACACAGCAGGTTAACCCTTTCACTGAGCAGGTTAACCCCTTCACTGTGACAATACACAGCAGGTTAACCCTTTCACTGTGACAATACACAGCAGGTTAACCCTTTCACTGCGACAATACACAGCAGGTTAACCCTTTCACTGTCACAATACACAGCAGGTTAAGCCTTTCACTGTGACAATACACAGCAGGTTAACCCTTTCACTGCGACAATACACATAAGGTTAACCCTTTCACTGCGACAATACACAGAAGGTTAACCCTTTCACTCCCACACAACAGCAGGTTAACCCTTTCACTGTGACAATACACAGCAGGTTAACCCTTTCACTGTGAAAATACACAACAGGTTAACCCTTTCACTGTGACAATACACAGCATGTCTTTCACTGTGACAATACACAGCAGGTTAACCCTTTCACTGTGACAATACACAGCAGGTTGACCCTTTCACTGTGACAATACACAACAGGTTAACCCTTTCACTGTGACAACACACAGCAGGTTAACCCTTTCACTGTGACAATACACAGCAGGTTAACCCTTTCACTGTGACAATACACAGCAGGTTAACCCTTTCACTGCGACAATACACAGCAGGTTAACATTTTCACTGAGCATGTTAACCCTTTCACTGTGACAATACACAGCAGGTTGACCCTTTCACTGAGCAGGTTAACCCTTTCACTGTCACAATACACAGCATGTTAACCATTTCACTGTGACAATACACAGCAGGTTAACCCTTTCACTGCGACAATACACATAAGGTTAACCCTTTCACTGCGACAATACACAGAAGGTTAACCCTTTCACTGTGACAATACACAGCAGGTTAACCCTTTCACTGTGACAATACACAGCAGGTTGACCCTTTCACTGAGCAGGTTAACCCTTTCACTGTCACAATACACAGCATGTTAACCATTTCACTGTGACAATACACAGCAGGTTAACCCTTTCACTGCGACAATACACATAAGGTTAACCCTTTCACTGCGACAATACACATAAGGTTAACCCTTTCACTGTGACAATACACAGCAGGTTAACCCTTTCACTGCGACAATACACAGCAGGTTAACCCTTTCACTGCGACAATACACAGCAGGTTAACCCTTTCACTGTGACAATACACAGCAGGTTAACCCTTTCACTGCGACAATACACAGCAGGTTAACATTTTCACTGAGCATGTTAACCCTTTCACTGTGACAATACACAGCAGGTTGACCCTTTCACTGAGCAGGTTAACCCTTTCACTGTCACAATACACAGCATGTTAACCATTTCACTGTGACAATACACAGCAGGTTAACCCTTTCACTGCGACAATACACATAAGGTTAACCCTTTCACTGCGACAATACACAGAAGGTTAACCCTTTCACTCCCACACGACAGCAGGTTAACCCTTTCACTGTGACAATACACAGCAGGTTAACCCTTTCACTGTGACAATACACAGCAGGTTAACCCTTTCACTGTGACAATACACAGCAGGTTAACCCTTTCACTGTGACAATACACAGCAGGTTAACCCTTTCACTGTGACAATACACAGCAGGTTGACCCTTTCACTGTGACAATACACAACAGGTTAACCCTTTCACTGTGACAACACACAGCAGGTTAACCCTTTCACTGTGACAATACACATCAGGTTAACCCTTTCACTGTGACAATACACAGCAGGTTAACCCTTTCACTGTGACAATACACAGCAGGTTAACCCTTTCACTGTGACAATACACATCAGATTAACCCTTTCACTGTGACAATACACAGCAGGTTAACCCTTTCACTGTGACAATACACAGCAGGCCTTTCACTGTGACAATACACAGCAGGTTAACCCTTTCACTGTGACAATACACAGCAGGTTGACCCTTTCACTGTGACAATACACAACAGGTTAACCCTTTCACTGCGACAATACACAGCAGGTTAACATTTTCACTGAGCAGGTTAACCCTTTCACTGTGACAATACACAGCAGGTTAACCCTTTCACTGAGCAGGTTAACCCATTCACTGTGACAATACACAGCAGGTTAACCCTTTCACTGTGACAATACACAGCAGGTTAACCCTTTCACTGCGACAATACACAGCAGGTTAACCCTTTCACTGTCACAATACACAGCAGGTTAAGCCTTTCACTGTGACAATACACAGCAGGTTAACCCTTTCACTGCGACAATACACATAAGGTTAACCCTTTCACTGCGACAATACACAGAAGGTTAACCCTTTCACTCCCACACAACAGCAGGTTAACCCTTTCACTGTGACAATACACAGCAGGTTCACCCTTTCACTGTGAAAATACACAACAGGTTAACCCTTTCACTGTGACAATACACAGCATGTCTTTCACTGTGACAATACACAGCAGGTTAACCCTTTCACTGTGACAATACACAGCAGGTTGACCCTTTCACTGTGACAATACACAACAGGTTAACCCTTTCACTGTGACAACACACAGCAGGTTAACCCTTTCACTGTGACAACACACAGCAGGTTAACCCTTTCATTGTGACAATACACAACAGGTTAACCCTTTCACTGTGACAACACACAGCAGGTTAACCCTTTCACTGTGACAATACACATCAGGTTAACCCTTTCACTGTGACAATACACAGCAGGTTAACCCTTTCACTGTGACAATACACAGCAGGTTAACCCTTTCACTGTGACAATACACAGCAGGTTAACCCTTTCACTGTGACAATACACAGCAGGTTAACCCTTTCACTGCGACAATACACAGCAGGTTAACCCTTTCACTGTGACAATACACAGCAGGTTAACCCTTTCACTGCGACAATACACAGCAGGTTAACCCTTTCACTGCGACAATACACAGCAGGTTAACCCTTTCACTGTGATAATACACATAAGGTTAACCCTTTCATTGTGACAATACACAGCAGGTTAACCCTTTCACTGTGACAATACACAGCAGGTTAACCCTTTCACTGTGACAATACACAGCAGGTTAACCCTTTCACGGAGACAATACACAGCAGGTTAACCCTTTCACTGCGACAATACACAGCAGGTTAACCCTTTCACTGCGACAATACACAGCAGGTTAACCCTTTCACTGTGACAATACACAGCAGGTTAAGCCTTTCACTGCGACAATACACAGCAGGTTAACCCTTTCACTGCGACAATACACAGCAGGTTAACCCTTTCACTGTGACAATACACATCAGGTTAACCCTTTCACTGTGACAATACACATCAGATTAACCCTTTCACTGTGACAATACACAGCAGGTTAACCCTTTCACTGTGACAATACACAGCAGGCCTTTCACTGTGACAATACACAGCAGGTTAACCCTTTCACTGTGACAATACACAGCAGGTTGACCCTTTCACTGTGACAATACACAACAGGTTAACCCTTTCACTGCGACAATACACAGCAGGTTAACATTTTCACTGAGCAGGTTAACCCTTTCACTGTGACAATACACAGCAGGTTAACCCTTTCACTGAGCAGGTTAACCCCTTCACTGTGACAATACACAGCAGGTTAACCCTTTCACTGTGACAATACACAGCAGGTTAACCCTTTCACTGCGACAATACACAGCAGGTTAACCCTTTCACTGTCACAATACACAGCAGGTTAAGCCTTTCACTGTGACAATACACAGCAGGTTAACCCTTTCACTGCGACAATACACATAAGGTTAACCCTTTCACTGCGACAATACACAGAAGGTTAACCCTTTCACTCCCACACAACAGCAGGTTAACCCTTTCACTTTGACAATACACAGCAGGTTAACCCTTTCACTGTGAAAATACACAACAGGTTAACCCTTTCACTGTGACAATACACAGCATGTCTTTCACTGTGACAATACACAGCAGGTTAACCCTTTCACTGTGACAATACACAGCAGGTTGACCCTTTCACTGTGACAATACACAACAGGTTAACCCTTTCACTGTGACAACACACAGCAGGTTAACCCTTTCACTGTGACAATACACAGCAGGTTAACCCTTTCACTGTGACAATACACAGCAGGTTAACCCTTTCACTGCGACAATACACAGCAGGTTAACATTTTCACTGAGCATGTTAACCCTTTCACTGTGACAATACACAGCAGGTTGACCCTTTCACTGAGCAGGTTAACCCTTTCACTGTCACAATACACAGCATGTTAACCATTTCACTGTGACAATACACAGCAGGTTAACCCTTTCACTGCGACAATACACATAAGGTTAACCCTTTCACTGCGACAATACACAGAAGGTTAACCCTTTCACTCCCACACGACAGCAGGTTAACCCTTTCACTGTGACAATACACAGCAGGTTAACCCTTTCACTGTGACAATACACAGCAGGTTAACCCTTTCACTGTGACAATACACAGCAGGTTAACCCTTTCACTGTGACAATACACAGCAGGTCTTTCACTGTGACAATACACAGCAGGTTGACCCTTTCACTGTGACAATACACAACAGGTTAACCCTTTCACTGTGACAACACACAGCAGGTTAACCCTTTCACTGTGACAATACACATCAGGTTAACCCTTTCACTGTGACAATACACAGCAGGTTAACCCTTTCACTGTGACAATACACAGCAGGTTAACCCTTTCACTGTGACAATACACAGCAGGTTAACCCTTTCACTGTGACAATACACAGCAGGTTAACCCTTTCACTGCGACAATACACAGCAGGTTAACCCTTTCACTGTGACAATACACAGCAGGTTAACCCTTTCACTGTGACAATACACAGCAGGTTAACCCTTTCACTGCGACAATACACAGCAGGTTAACCCTTTCACTGCGACAATACACAGCAGGTTAACCCTTTCACTGCGACAATACACAGCAGGTTAACCCTTTCACTGTGACAATACACAGCAGGTTAAGCCTTTCACTGCGACAATACACAGAAGGTTAACCCTTTCACTCCCACACAACAGCAGGTTAACCCTTTCACTGTGACAATACACAGCAGGTTAACCCTTTCACTGTGAAAATACACAACAGGTTAACCCTTTCACTGTGACAATACACAGCATGTCTTTCACTGTGACAATACACAGCAGGTTAACCCTTTCACTGTGACAATACACAGCAGGTTGACCCTTTCACTGTGACTATACACAACAGGTTAACCCTTTCACTGTGACAATACACAGCAGGTTAACCCTTTCACTGTGACAATACACAGCAGGTTAACCCTTTCACTATGACAATACACAGCAGGTTAACCCTTTCACTGTGACAATACACAGCAGGTTGACCCTTTCACTGTGACAATACACAGCAGGTTAACCCTTTCACTGTGACAACACACAGCAGGTTAACCCTTTCACTGCGACAATACACATCAGGTTAACCCTTTCACTGTGACAATACACAGCAGGTTAACCCTTTCACTGCGACAATACACAGCAGGTTAACCCTTTCACTGTGACAATACACAGCAGGTTAACCCTTTCACTGCCACAATACACAGCAGGTTAACCCTTTCACTGTGACACTACACAGCAGGTTAACCCTTTCACTGTGACAATACACAGCAGGTTAACCCTTTCACTGCGACAATACAGCAGGTTAACCCTTTCACTGTGACAAAACACAGCAGGTTAACCCTTTCACTGCGACAATACACAGCAGGTTAACCCTTTCACTGTGACAATACACAGCAGGTTAACCCTTTCACTGTGACAATACACAGCAGGTTGACCCTTTCACTCCCACACAACAGCAGGTTAACCCTTTCACTGTGACAATACACAGCAGGTTAACCCTTTCACTGTGAAAATACACAACAGGTTAACCCTTTCACTGTGACAATACACAGCATGTCTTTCACTGTGACAATACACAGCAGGTTAACCCTTTCACTGTGACAATACACAGCAGGTTGACCCTTTCACTGTGACAATACACAACAGGTTAACCCTTTCACTGTGACAACACACAGCAGGTTAACCCTTTCACTGTGACAATACACAGCAGGTTAACCCTTTCACTGTGACAATACACAGCAGGTTAACCCTTTCACTGCGACAATACACAGCAGGTTAACATTTTCACTGAGCATGTTAACCCTTTCACTGTGACAATACACAGCAGGTTGACCCTTTCACTGAGCAGGTTAACCCTTTCACTGTCACAATACACAGCATGTTAACCATTTCACTGTGACAATACACAGCAGGTTAACCCTTTCACTGCGACAATACACATAAGGTTAACCCTTTCACTGCGACAATACACAGAAGGTTAACCCTTTCACTGTGACAATACACAGCAGGTTAACCCTTTCACTGTGACAATACACAGCAGGTTGACCCTTTCACTGAGCAGGTTAACCCTTTCACTGTCACAATACACAGCATGTTAACCATTTCACTGTGACAATACACAGCAGGTTAACCCTTTCACTGCGACAATACACATAAGGTTAACCCTTTCACTGCGACAATACACATAAGGTTAACCCTTTCACTGTGACAATACACAGCAGGTTAACCCTTTCACTGCGACAATACACAGCAGGTTAACCCTTTCACTGTGACAATACACAGCAGGTTGACCTTTCACTGCGACAATACACAGCAGGTTAACCCTTTCACTGTGACAATACACAGCAGGTTAACCCTTTCACTGTGACAATACACAGCAGGTTAACCCTTTCACTGTGACAATACACAGCAGGTTAACCCTTTCACTGCGACAATACACAGCAGGTTAACATTTTCACTGAGCATGTTAACCCTTTCACTGTGACAATACACAGCAGGTTGACCCTTTCACTGAGCAGGTTAACCCTTTCACTGTCACAATACACAGCATGTTAACCATTTCACTGTGACAATACACAGCAGGTTAACCCTTTCACTGCGACAATACACATAAGGTTAACCCTTTCACTGCGACAATACACAGAAGGTTAACCCTTTCACTCCCACACGACAGCAGGTTAACCCTTTCACTGTGACAATACACAGCAGGTTAACCCTTTCACTGTGACAATACACAGCAGGTTAACCCTTTCACTGTGACAATACACAGCAGGTCTTTCACTGTGACAATACACAGCAGGTTAACCCTTTCACTGTGACAATACACAGCAGGTTGACCCTTTCACTGTGACAATACACAACAGGTTAACCCTTTCACTGTGACAACACACAGCAGGTTAACCCTTTCACTGTGACAATACACATCAGGTTAACCCTTTCACTGTGACAATACACAGCAGGTTAACCCTTTCACTGTGACAATACACAGCAGGTTAACCCTTTCACTGTGACAATACACATCAGATTAACCCTTTCACTGTGACAATACACAGCAGGTTGACCCTTTCACTGTGACAATACACAACAGGTTAACCCTTTCACTGCGACAATACACAGCAGGTTAACATTTTCACTGAGCAGGTTAACCCTTTCACTGTGACAATACACAGCAGGTTAACCCTTTCACTGAGCAGGTTAACCCATTCACTGTGACAATACACAGCAGGTTAACCCTTTCACTGTGACAATACACAGCAGGTTAACCCTTTCACTGCGACAATACACAGCAGGTTAACCCTTTCACTGTCACAATACACAGCAGGTTAAGCCTTTCACTGTGACAATACACAGCAGGTTAACCCTTTCACTGCGACAATACACATAAGGTTAACCCTTTCACTGCGACAATACACAGAAGGTTAACCCTTTCACTCCCACACAACAGCAGGTTAACCCTTTCACTGTGACAATACACAGCAGGTTCACCCTTTCACTGTGAAAATACACAACAGGTTAACCCTTTCACTGTGACAATACACAGCATGTCTTTCACTGTGACAATACACAGCAGGTTAACCCTTTCACTGTGACAATACACAGCAGGTTGACCCTTTCACTGTGACAATACACAACAGGTTAACCCTTTCACTGTGACAACACACAGCAGGTTAACCCTTTCACTGTGACAACACACAGCAGGTTAACCCTTTCATTGTGACAATACACAACAGGTTAACCCTTTCACTGTGACAACACACAGCAGGTTAACCCTTTCACTGTGACAATACACATCAGGTTAACCCTTTCACTGTGACAATACACAGCAGGTTAACCCTTTCACTGTGACAATACACAGCAGGTTAACCCTTTCACTGTGACAATACACAGCAGGTTAACCCTTTCACTGTGACAATACACAGCAGGTTAACCCTTTCACTGCGACAATACACAGCAGGTTAACCCTTTCACTGTGACAATACACAGCAGGTTAACCCTTTCACTGCGACAATACACAGCAGGTTAACCCTTTCACTGCGACAATACACAGCAGGTTAACCCTTTCACTGTGATAATACACATAAGGTTAACCCTTTCATTGTGACAATACACAGCAGGTTAACCCTTTCACTGTGACAATACACAGCAGGTTAACCCTTTCACTGTGACAATACACAGCAGGTTAACCCTTTCACGGAGACAATACACAGCAGGTTAACCCTTTCACTGCGACAATACACAGCAGGTTAACCCTTTCACTGCGACAATACACAGCAGGTTAACCCTTTCACTGTGACAATACACAGCAGGTTAAGCCTTTCACTGCGACAATACACAGCAGGTTAACCCTTTCACTGCGACAATACACAGCAGGTTAACCCTTTCACTGTGACAATACACATCAGGTTAACCCTTTCACTGTGACAATACACATCAGATTAACCCTTTCACTGTGACAATACACAGCAGGTTAACCCTTTCACTGTGACAATACACAGCAGGCCTTTCACTGTGACAATACACAGCAGGTTAACCCTTTCACTGTGACAATACACAGCAGGTTGACCCTTTCACTGTGACAATACACAACAGGTTAACCCTTTCACTGCGACAATACACAGCAGGTTAACATTTTCACTGAGCAGGTTAACCCTTTCACTGTGACAATACACAGCAGGTTAACCCTTTCACTGAGCAGGTTAACCCCTTCACTGTGACAATACACAGCAGGTTAACCCTTTCACTGCGACAATACACAGCAGGTTAACCCTTTCACTGTCACAATACACAGCAGGTTAAGCCTTTCACTGTGACAATACACAGCAGGTTAACCCTTTCACTGCGACAATACACATAAGGTTAACCCTTTCACTGCGACAATACACAGAAGGTTGACCCTTTCACTGTGACAATACACAACAGGTTAACCCTTTCACTGCGACAATACACAGCAGGTTAACATTTTCACTGAGCAGGTTAACCCTTTCACTGTGACAATACACAGCAGGTTAACCCTTTCACTGAGCAGGTTAACCCCTTCACTGTGACAATACACAGCAGGTTAACCCTTTCACTGTGACAATACACAGCAGGTTAACCCTTTCACTGCGACAATACACAGCAGGTTAACCCTTTCACTGTCACAATACACAGCAGGTTAAGCCTTTCACTGTGACAATACACAGCAGGTTAACCCTTTCACTGCGACAATACACATAAGGTTAACCCTTTCACTGCGACAATACACAGAAGGTTAACCCTTTCACTCCCACACAACAGCAGGTTAACCCTTTCACTTTGACAATACACAGCAGGTTAACCCTTTCACTGTGAAAATACACAACAGGTTAACCCTTTCACTGTGACAATACACAGCATGTCTTTCACTGTGACAATACACAGCAGGTTAACCCTTTCACTGTGACAATACACAGCAGGTTGACCCTTTCACTGTGACAATACACAACAGGTTAACCCTTTCACTGTGACAACACACAGCAGGTTAACCCTTTCACTGTGACAATACACAGCAGGTTAACCCTTTCACTGTGACAATACACAGCAGGTTAACCCTTTCACTGCGACAATACACAGCAGGTTAACATTTTCACTGAGCATGTTAACCCTTTCACTGTGACAATACACAGCAGGTTGACCCTTTCACTGAGCAGGTTAACCCTTTCACTGTCACAATACACAGCATGTTAACCATTTCACTGTGACAATACACAGCAGGTTAACCCTTTCACTGCGACAATACACATAAGGTTAACCCTTTCACTGCGACAATACACAGAAGGTTAACCCTTTCACTCCCACACGACAGCAGGTTAACCCTTTCACTGTGACAATACACAGCAGGTTAACCCTTTCACTGTGACAATACACAGCAGGTTAACCCTTTCACTGTGACAATACACAGCAGGTCTTTCACTGTGACAATACACAGCAGGTTGACCCTTTCACTGTGACAATACACAACAGGTTAACCCTTTCACTGTGACAACACACAGCAGGTTAACCCTTTCACTGTGACAATACACATCAGGTTAACCCTTTCACTGTGACAATACACAGCAGGTTAACCCTTTCACTGTGACAATACACAGCAGGTTAACCCTTTCACTGTGACAATACACAGCAGGTTAACCCTTTCACTGTGACAATACACAGCAGGTTAACCCTTTCACTGCGACAATACACAGCAGGTTAACCCTTTCACTGTGACAATACACAGCAGGTTAACCCTTTCACTGTGACAATACACAGCAGGTTAACCCTTTCACTGCGACAATACACAGCAGGTTAACCCTTTCACTGCGACAATACACAGCAGGTTAACCCTTTCACTGCGACAATACACAGCAGGTTAACCCTTTCACTGTGACAATACACAGCAGGTTAAGCCTTTCACTGCGACAATACACAGAAGGTTAACCCTTTCACTCCCACACAACAGCAGGTTAACCCTTTCACTGTGACAATACACAGCAGGTTAACCCTTTCACTGTGAAAATACACAACAGGTTAACCCTTTCACTGTGACAATACACAGCATGTCTTTCACTGTGACAATACACAGCAGGTTAACCCTTTCACTGTGACAATACACAGCAGGTTGACCCTTTCACTGTGACTATACACAACAGGTTAACCCTTTCACTGTGACAATACACAGCAGGTTAACCCTTTCACTGTGACAATACACAGCAGGTTAACCCTTTCACTATGACAATACACAGCAGGTTAACCCTTTCACTGTGACAATACACAGCAGGTTGACCCTTTCACTGTGACAATACACAGCAGGTTAACCCTTTCACTGTGACAACACACAGCAGGTTAACCCTTTCACTGCGACAATACACATCAGGTTAACCCTTTCACTGTGACAATACACAGCAGGTTAACCCTTTCACTGCGACAATACACAGCAGGTTAACCCTTTCACTGTGACAATACACAGCAGGTTAACTCTTTCACTGCCACAATACACAGCAGGTTAACCCTTTCACTGTGACACTACACAGCAGGTTAACCCTTTCACTGTGACAATACACAGCAGGTTAACCCTTTCACTGCGACAATACAGCAGGTTAACCCTTTCACTGTGACAAAACACAGCAGGTTAACCCTTTCACTGCGACAATACACAGCAGGTTAACCCTTTCACTGTGACAATACACAGCAGGTTAACCCTTTCACTGTGACAATACACAGCAGGTTGACCCTTTCACTCCCACACAACAGCAGGTTAACCCTTTCACTGTGACAATACACAGCAGGTTAACCCTTTCACTGTGAAAATACACAACAGGTTAACCCTTTCACTGTGACAATACACAGCATGTCTTTCACTGTGACAATACACAGCAGGTTAACCCTTTCACTGTGACAATACACAGCAGGTTGACCCTTTCACTGTGACAATACACAACAGGTTAACCCTTTCACTGTGACAACACACAGCAGGTTAACCCTTTCACTGTGACAATACACAGCAGGTTAACCCTTTCACTGTGACAATACACAGCAGGTTAACCCTTTCACTGCGACAATACACAGCAGGTTAACATTTTCACTGAGCATGTTAACCCTTTCACTGTGACAATACACAGCAGGTTGACCCTTTCACTGAGCAGGTTAACCCTTTCACTGTCACAATACACAGCATGTTAACCATTTCACTGTGACAATACACAGCAGGTTAACCCTTTCACTGCGACAATACACATAAGGTTAACCCTTTCACTGCGACAATACACAGAAGGTTAACCCTTTCACTGTGACAATACACAGCAGGTTAACCCTTTCACTGTGACAATACACAGCAGGTTGACCCTTTCACTGAGCAGGTTAACCCTTTCACTGTCACAATACACAGCATGTTAACCATTTCACTGTGACAATACACAGCAGGTTAACCCTTTCACTGCGACAATACACATAAGGTTAACCCTTTCACTGCGACAATACACATAAGGTTAACCCTTTCACTGTGACAATACACAGCAGGTTAACCCTTTCACTGCGACAATACACAGCAGGTTAACCCTTTCACTGTGACAATACACAGCAGGTTGACCTTTCACTGCGACAATACACAGCAGGTTAACCCTTTCACTGTGACAATACACAGCAGGTTAACCCTTTCACTGTGACAATACACAGCAGGTTAACCCTTTCACTGTGACAATACACAGCAGGTTAACCCTTTCACTGCGACAATACACAGCAGGTTAACATTTTCACTGAGCATGTTAACCCTTTCACTGTGACAATACACAGCAGGTTGACCCTTTCACTGAGCAGGTTAACCCTTTCACTGTCACAATACACAGCATGTTAACCATTTCACTGTGACAATACACAGCAGGTTAACCCTTTCACTGCGACAATACACATAAGGTTAACCCTTTCACTGCGACAATACACAGAAGGTTAACCCTTTCACTCCCACACGACAGCAGGTTAACCCTTTCACTGTGACAATACACAGCAGGTTAACCCTTTCACTGTGACAATACACAGCAGGTTAACCCTTTCACTGTGACAATACACAGCAGGTCTTTCACTGTGACAATACACAGCAGGTTAACCCTTTCACTGTGACAATACACAGCAGGTTGACCCTTTCACTGTGACAATACACAACAGGTTAACCCTTTCACTGTGACAACACACAGCAGGTTAACCCTTTCACTGTGACAATACACATCAGGTTAACCCTTTCACTGTGACAATACACAGCAGGTTAACCCTTTCACTGTGACAATACACAGCAGGTTAACCCTTTCACTGTGACAATACACATCAGATTAACCCTTTCACTGTGACAATACACAGCAGGTTGACCCTTTCACTGTGACAATACACAACAGGTTAACCCTTTCACTGCGACAATACACAGCAGGTTAACATTTTCACTGAGCAGGTTAACCCTTTCACTGTGACAATACACAGCAGGTTAACCCTTTCACTGAGCAGGTTAACCCATTCACTGTGACAATACACAGCAGGTTAACCCTTTCACTGTGACAATACACAGCAGGTTAACCCTTTCACTGCGACAATACACAGCAGGTTAACCCTTTCACTGTCACAATACACAGCAGGTTAAGCCTTTCACTGTGACAATACACAGCAGGTTAACCCTTTCACTGCGACAATACACATAAGGTTAACCCTTTCACTGCGACAATACACAGAAGGTTAACCCTTTCACTCCCACACAACAGCAGGTTAACCCTTTCACTGTGACAATACACAGCAGGTTCACCCTTTCACTGTGAAAATACACAACAGGTTAACCCTTTCACTGTGACAATACACAGCATGTCTTTCACTGTGACAATACACAGCAGGTTAACCCTTTCACTGTGACAATACACAGCAGGTTGACCCTTTCACTGTGACAATACACAACAGGTTAACCCTTTCACTGTGACAACACACAGCAGGTTAACCCTTTCACTGTGACAACACACAGCAGGTTAACCCTTTCATTGTGACAATACACAACAGGTTAACCCTTTCACTGTGACAACACACAGCAGGTTAACCCTTTCACTGTGACAATACACATCAGGTTAACCCTTTCACTGTGACAATACACAGCAGGTTAACCCTTTCACTGTGACAATACACAGCAGGTTAACCCTTTCACTGTGACAATACACAGCAGGTTAACCCTTTCACTGTGACAATACACAGCAGGTTAACCCTTTCACTGCGACAATACACAGCAGGTTAACCCTTTCACTGTGACAATACACAGCAGGTTAACCCTTTCACTGCGACAATACACAGCAGGTTAACCCTTTCACTGCGACAATACACAGCAGGTTAACCCTTTCACTGTGATAATACACATAAGGTTAACCCTTTCATTGTGACAATACACAGCAGGTTAACCCTTTCACTGTGACAATACACAGCAGGTTAACCCTTTCACTGTGACAATACACAGCAGGTTAACCCTTTCACGGAGACAATACACAGCAGGTTAACCCTTTCACTGCGACAATACACAGCAGGTTAACCCTTTCACTGCGACAATACACAGCAGGTTAACCCTTTCACTGTGACAATACACAGCAGGTTAAGCCTTTCACTGCGACAATACACAGCAGGTTAACCCTTTCACTGCGACAATACACAGCAGGTTAACCCTTTCACTGTGACAATACACATCAGGTTAACCCTTTCACTGTGACAATACACATCAGATTAACCCTTTCACTGTGACAATACACAGCAGGTTAACCCTTTCACTGTGACAATACACAGCAGGCCTTTCACTGTGACAATACACAGCAGGTTAACCCTTTCACTGTGACAATACACAGCAGGTTGACCCTTTCACTGTGACAAAACACAACAGGTTAACCCTTTCACTGCGACAATACACAGCAGGTTAACATTTTCACTGAGCAGGTTAACCCTTTCACTGTGACAATACACAGCAGGTTAACCCTTTCACTGAGCAGGTTAACCCCTTCACTGTGACAATACACAGCAGGTTAACCCTTTCACTGTGACAATACACAGCAGGTTAACCCTTTCACTGCGACAATACACAGCAGGTTAACCCTTTCACTGTCACAATACACAGCAGGTTAAGCCTTTCACTGTGACAATACACAGCAGGTTAACCCTTTCACTGCGACAATACACATAAGGTTAACCCTTTCACTGCGACAATACACAGAAGGTTAACCCTTTCACTCCCACACAACAGCAGGTTAACCCTTTCACTTTGACAATACACAGCAGGTTAACCCTTTCACTGTGAAAATACACAACAGGTTAACCCTTTCACTGTGACAATACACAGCATGTCTTTCACTGTGACAATACACAGCAGGTTAACCCTTTCACTGTGACAATACACAGCAGGTTGACCCTTTCACTGTGACAATACACAACAGGTTAACCCTTTCACTGTGACAACACACAGCAGGTTAACCCTTTCACTGTGACAATACACAGCAGGTTAACCCTTTCACTGTGACAATACACAGCAGGTTAACCCTTTCACTGCGACAATACACAGCAGGTTAACATTTTCACTGAGCATGTTAACCCTTTCACTGTGACAATACACAGCAGGTTGACCCTTTCACTGAGCAGGTTAACCCTTTCACTGTCACAATACACAGCATGTTAACCATTTCACTGTGACAATACACAGCAGGTTAACCCTTTCACTGCGACAATACACATAAGGTTAACCCTTTCACTGCGACAATACACAGAAGGTTAACCCTTTCACTCCCACACGACAGCAGGTTAACCCTTTCACTGTGACAATACACAGCAGGTTAACCCTTTCACTGTGACAATACACAGCAGGTTAACCCTTTCACTGTGACAATACACAGCAGGTCTTTCACTGTGACAATACACAGCAGGTTGACCCTTTCACTGTGACAATACACATCAGGTTAACCCTTTCACTGTGACAATACACAGCAGGTTAACCCTTTCACTGTGACAATACACATCAGGTTAACCCTTTCACTGTGACAATACACAGCAGGTTAACCCTTTCACTGTGACAATACACAGCAGGTTAACCCTTTCACTGTGACAATACACAGCAGGTTAACCCTTTCACTGTGACAATACACAGCAGGTTAACCCTTTCACTGCGACAATACACAGCAGGTTAACCCTTTCACTGTGACAATACACAGCAGGTTAACCCTTTCACTGTGACAATACACAGCAGGTTAACCCTTTCACTGCGACAATACACAGCAGGTTAACCCTTTCACTGCGACAATACACAGCAGGTTAACCCTTTCACTGCGACAATACACAGCAGGTTAACCCTTTCACTGTGACAATACACAGCAGGTTAAGCCTTTCACTGCGACAATACACAGAAGGTTAACCCTTTCACTCCCACACAACAGCAGGTTAACCCTTTCACTGTGACAATACACAGCAGGTTAACCCTTTCACTGTGAAAATACACAACAGGTTAACCCTTTCACTGTGACAATACACAGCATGTCTTTCACTGTGACAATACACAGCAGGTTAACCCTTTCACTGTGACAATACACAGCAGGTTGACCCTTTCACTGTGACTATACACAACAGGTTAACCCTTTCACTGTGACAATACACAGCAGGTTAACCCTTTCACTGTGACAATACACAGCAGGTTAACCCTTTCACTATGACAATACACAGCAGGTTAACCCTTTCACTGTGACAATACACAGCAGGTTGACCCTTTCACTGTGACAATACACAGCAGGTTAACCCTTTCACTGTGACAACACACAGCAGGTTAACCCTTTCACTGCGACAATACACATCAGGTTAACCCTTTCACTGTGACAATACACAGCAGGTTAACCCTTTCACTGCGACAATACACAGCAGGTTAACCCTTTCACTGTGACAATACACAGCAGGTTAACCCTTTCACTGCCACAATACACAGCAGGTTAACCCTTTCACTGTGACACTACACAGCAGGTTAACCCTTTCACTGTGACAATACACAGCAGGTTAACCCTTTCACTGCGACAATACAGCAGGTTAACCCTTTCACTGTGACAAAACACAGCAGGTTAACCCTTTCACTGCGACAATACACAGCAGGTTAACCCTTTCACTGTGACAATACACAGCAGGTTAACCCTTTCACTGTGACAATACACAGCAGGTTGACCCTTTCACTCCCACACAACAGCAGGTTAACCCTTTCACTGTGACAATACACAGCAGGTTAACCCTTTCACTGTGAAAATACACAACAGGTTAACCCTTTCACTGTGACAATACACAGCATGTCTTTCACTGTGACAATACACAGCAGGTTAACCCTTTCACTGTGACAATACACAGCAGGTTGACCCTTTCACTGTGACAATACACAACAGGTTAACCCTTTCACTGTGACAACACACAGCAGGTTAACCCTTTCACTGTGACAATACACAGCAGGTTAACCCTTTCACTGTGACAATACACAGCAGGTTAACCCTTTCACTGCGACAATACACAGCAGGTTAACATTTTCACTGAGCATGTTAACCCTTTCACTGTGACAATACACAGCAGGTTGACCCTTTCACTGAGCAGGTTAACCCTTTCACTGTCACAATACACAGCATGTTAACCATTTCACTGTGACAATACACAGCAGGTTAACCCTTTCACTGCGACAATACACATAAGGTTAACCCTTTCACTGCGACAATACACAGAAGGTTAACCCTTTCACTGTGACAATACACAGCAGGTTAACCCTTTCACTGTGACAATACACAGCAGGTTGACCCTTTCACTGAGCAGGTTAACCCTTTCACTGTCACAATACACAGCATGTTAACCATTTCACTGTGACAATACACAGCAGGTTAACCCTTTCACTGCGACAATACACATAAGGTTAACCCTTTCACTGCGACAATACACATAAGGTTAACCCTTTCACTGTGACAATACACAGCAGGTTAACCCTTTCACTGCGACAATACACAGCAGGTTAACCCTTTCACTGTGACAATACACAGCAGGTTGACCTTTCACTGCGACAATACACAGCAGGTTAACCCTTTCACTGTGACAATACACAGCAGGTTAACCCTTTCACTGTGACAATACACAGCAGGTTAACCCTTTCACTGTGACAATACACAGCAGGTTAACCCTTTCACTGCGACAATACACAGCAGGTTAACATTTTCACTGAGCATGTTAACCCTTTCACTGTGACAATACACAGCAGGTTGACCCTTTCACTGAGCAGGTTAACCCTTTCACTGTCACAATACACAGCATGTTAACCATTTCACTGTGACAATACACAGCAGGTTAACCCTTTCACTGCGACAATACACATAAGGTTAACCCTTTCACTGCAACAATACACAGAAGGTTAACCCTTTCACTCCCACACGACAGCAGGTTAACCCTTTCACTGTGACAATACACAGCAGGTTAACCCTTTCACTGTGACAATACACAGCAGGTTAACCCTTTCACTGTGACAATACACAGCAGGTCTTTCACTGTGACAATACACAGCAGGTTAACCCTTTCACTGTGACAATACACAGCAGGTTGACCCTTTCACTGTGACAATACACAACAGGTTAACCCTTTCACTGTGACAACACACAGCAGGTTAACCCTTTCACTGTGACAATACACATCAGGTTAACCCTTTCACTGTGACAATACACAGCAGGTTAACCCTTTCACTGTGACAATACACAGCAGGTTAACCCTTTCACTGTGACAATACACATCAGATTAACCCTTTCACTGTGACAATACACAGCAGGTTAACCCTTTCACTGTGACAATACACAGCAGGCCTTTCACTGTGACAATACACAGCAGGTTAACCCTTTCACTGTGACAATACACAGCAGGTTGACCCTTTCACTGTGACAATACACAACAGGTTAACCCTTTCACTGCGACAATACACAGCAGGTTAACATTTTCACTGAGCAGGTTAACCCTTTCACTGTGACAATACACAGCAGGTTAACCCTTTCACTGAGCAGGTTAACCCATTCACTGTGACAATACACAGCAGGTTAACCCTTTCACTGTGACAATACACAGCAGGTTAACCCTTTCACTGCGACAATACACAGCAGGTTAACCCTTTCACTGTCACAATACACAGCAGGTTAAGCCTTTCACTGTGACAATACACAGCAGGTTAACCCTTTCACTGCGACAATACACATAAGGTTAACCCTTTCACTGTGACAATACACAGCATGTCTTTCACTGTGACAATACACAGCAGGTTAACCCTTTCACTGTGACAATACACAGCAGGTTGACCCTTTCACTGTGACAATACACAACAGGTTAACCCTTTCACTGTGACAACACACAGCAGGTTAACCCTTTCACTGTGACAATACACAGCAGGTTAACCCTTTCACTGTGACAATACACAGCAGGTTAACCCTTTCACTGCGACAATACACAGCAGGTTAACATTTTCACTGAGCATGTTAACCCTTTCACTGTGACAATACACAGCAGGTTGACCCTTTCACTGAGCAGGTTAACCCTTTCACTGTCACAATACACAGCATGTTAACCATTTCACTGTGACAATACACAGCAGGTTAACCCTTTCACTGCGACAATACACATAAGGTTAACCCTTTCACTGCGACAATACACAGAAGGTTAACCCTTTCACTGTGACAATACACAGCAGGTTAACCCTTTCACTGTGACAATACACAGCAGGTTGACCCTTTCACTGAGCAGGTTAACCCTTTCACTGTCACAATACACAGCATGTTAACCATTTCACTGTGACAATACACAGCAGGTTAACCCTTTCACTGCGACAATACACATAAGGTTAACCCTTTCACTGCGACAATACACATAAGGTTAACCCTTTCACTGTGACAATACACAGCAGGTTAACCCTTTCACTGCGACAATACACAGCAGGTTAACCCTTTCACTGTGACAATACACAGCAGGTTGACCTTTCACTGCGACAATACACAGCAGGTTAACCCTTTCACTGTGACAATACACAGCAGGTTAACCCTTTCACTGTGACAATACACAGCAGGTTAACCCTTTCACTGTGACAATACACAGCAGGTTAACCCTTTCACTGCGACAATACACAGCAGGTTAACATTTTCACTGAGCATGTTAACCCTTTCACTGTGACAATACACAGCAGGTTGACCCTTTCACTGAGCAGGTTAACCCTTTCACTGTCACAATACACAGCATGTTAACCATTTCACTGTGACAATACACAGCAGGTTAACCCTTTCACTGCGACAATACACATAAGGTTAACCCTTTCACTGCAACAATACACAGAAGGTTAACCCTTTCACTCCCACACGACAGCAGGTTAACCCTTTCACTGTGACAATACACAGCAGGTTAACCCTTTCACTGTGACAATACACAGCAGGTTAACCCTTTCACTGTGACAATACACAGCAGGTCTTTCACTGTGACAATACACAGCAGGTTAACCCTTTCACTGTGACAATACACAGCAGGTTGACCCTTTCACTGTGACAATACACAACAGGTTAACCCTTTCACTGTGACAACACACAGCAGGTTAACCCTTTCACTGTGACAATACACATCAGGTTAACCCTTTCACTGTGACAATACACAGCAGGTTAACCCTTTCACTGTGACAATACACAGCAGGTTAACCCTTTCACTGTGACAATACACATCAGATTAACCCTTTCACTGTGACAATACACAGCAGGTTAACCCTTTCACTGTGACAATACACAGCAGGCCTTTCACTGTGACAATACACAGCAGGTTAACCCTTTCACTGTGACAATACACAGCAGGTTGACCCTTTCACTGTGACAATACACAACAGGTTAACCCTTTCACTGCGACAATACACAGCAGGTTAACATTTTCACTGAGCAGGTTAACCCTTTCACTGTGACAATACACAGCAGGTTAACCCTTTCACTGAGCAGGTTAACCCATTCACTGTGACAATACACAGCAGGTTAACCCTTTCACTGTGACAATACACAGCAGGTTAACCCTTTCACTGCGACAATACACAGCAGGTTAACCCTTTCACTGTGACAATACACAGCAGGTTAACCCTTTCACTGCGACAATACACATAAGGTTAACCCTTTCACTGCGACAATACACAGAAGGTTAACCCTTTCACTCCCACACAACAGCAGGTTAACCCTTTCACTGTGACAATACACAGCAGGTTCACCCTTTCACTGTGAAAATACACAACAGGTTAACCCTTTCACTGTGACAATACACAGCATGTCTTTCACTGTGACAATACACAGCAGGTTAACCCTTTCACTGTGACAATACACAGCAGGTTGACCCTTTCACTGTGACAATACACAACAGGTTAACCCTTTCACTGTGACAACACACAGCAGGTTAACCCTTTCACTGTGACAACACACAGCAGGTTAACCCTTTCATTGTGACAATACACAACAGGTTAACCCTTTCACTGTGACAACACACAGCAGGTTAACCCTTTCACTGTGACAATACACATCAGGTTAACCCTTTCACTGTGACAATACACAGCAGGTTAACCCTTTCACTGTGACAATACACAGCAGGTTAACCCTTTCACTGTGACAATACACAGCAGGTTAACCCTTTCACTGTGACAATACACAGCAGGTTAACCCTTTCACTGCGACAATACACAGCAGGTTAACCCTTTCACTGTGACAATACACAGCAGGTTAACCCTTTCACTGCGACAATACACAGCAGGTTAACCCTTTCACTGCGACAATACACAGCAGGTTAACCCTTTCACTGTGATAATACACATAAGGTTAACCCTTTCATTGTGACAATACACAGCAGGTTAACCCTTTCACTGTGACAATACACAGCAGGTTAACCCTTTCACTGTGACAATACACAGCAGGTTAACCCTTTCACGGAGACAATACACAGCAGGTTAACCCTTTCACTGCGACAATACACAGCAGGTTAACCCTTTCACTGCGACAATACACAGCAGGTTAACCCTTTCACTGTGACAATACACAGCAGGTTAAGCCTTTCACTGCGACAATACACAGCAGGTTAACCCTTTCACTGCGACAATACACAGCAGGTTAACCCTTTCACTGTGACAATACACATCAGGTTAACCCTTTCACTGTGACAATACACATCAGATTAACCCTTTCACTGTGACAATACACAGCAGGTTAACCCTTTCACTGTGACAATACACAGCAGGCCTTTCACTGTGACAATACACAGCAGGTTAACCCTTTCACTGTGACAATACACAGCAGGTTGACCCTTTCACTGTGACAATACACAACAGGTTAACCCTTTCACTGCGACAATACACAGCAGGTTAACATTTTCACTGAGCAGGTTAACCCTTTCACTGTGACAATACACAGCAGGTTAACCCTTTCACTGAGCAGGTTAACCCCTTCACTGTGACAATACACAGCAGGTTAACCCTTTCACTGTGACAATACACAGCAGGTTAACCCTTTCACTGCGACAATACACAGCAGGTTAACCCTTTCACTGTCACAATACACAGCAGGTTAAGCCTTTCACTGTGACAATACACAGCAGGTTAACCCTTTCACTGCGACAATACACATAAGGTTAACCCTTTCACTGCGACAATACACAGAAGGTTAACCCTTTCACTCCCACACAACAGCAGGTTAACCCTTTCACTGTGACAATACACAGCAGGTTAACCCTTTCACTGTGAAAATACACAACAGGTTAACCCTTTCACTGTGACAATACACAGCATGTCTTTCACTGTGACAATACACAGCAGGTTAACCCTTTCACTGTGACAATACACAGCAGGTTGACCCTTTCACTGTGACAATACACAACAGGTTAACCCTTTCACTGTGACAACACACAGCAGGTTAACCCTTTCACTGTGACAATACACAGCAGGTTAACCCTTTCACTGTGACAATACACAGCAGGTTAACCCTTTCACTGCGACAATACACAGCAGGTTAACATTTTCACTGAGCATGTTAACCCTTTCACTGTGACAATACACAGCAGGTTGACCCTTTCACTGAGCAGGTTAACCCTTTCACTGTCACAATACACAGCATGTTAACCATTTCACTGTGACAATACACAGCAGGTTAACCCTTTCACTGCGACAATACACATAAGGTTAACCCTTTCACTGCGACAATACACAGAAGGTTAACCCTTTCACTCCCACACGACAGCAGGTTAACCCTTTCACTGTGACAATACACAGCAGGTTAACCCTTTCACTGTGACAATACACAGCAGGTTAACCCTTTCACTGTGACAATACACAGCAGGTCTTTCACTGTGACAATACACAGCAGGTTAACCCTTTCACTGTGACAATACACAGCAGGTTGACCCTTTCACTGTGACAATACACAACAGGTTAACCCTTTCACTGTGACAACACACAGCAGGTTAACCCTTTCACTGTGACAATACACATCAGGTTAACCCTTTCACTGTGACAATACACAGCAGTTAACCCTTTCACTGTGACAATACACAGCAGGTTAACCCTTTCACTGTGACAATACACAGCAGGTTAACCCTTTCACTGTGACAATACACAGCAGGTTAACCCTTTCACTGCGACAATACACAGCAGGTTAACCCTTTCACTGTGACAATACACAGCAGGTTAACCCTTTCACTGTGACAATACACAGCAGGTTAACCCTTTCACTGCGACAATACACAGCAGGTTAACCCTTTCACTGCGACAATACACAGCAGGTTAACCCTTTCACTGCGACAATACACAGCAGGTTAACCTTTTCACTGTGACAATACACAGCAGGTTAAGCCTTTCACTGCGACAATACACAGAAGGTTAACCCTTTCACTCCCACACAACAGCAGGTTAACCCTTTCACTGTGACAATACACAGCAGGTTAACCCTTTCACTGTGAAAATACACAACAGGTTAACCCTTTCACTGTGACAATACACAGCATGTCTTTCACTGTGACAATACACAGCAGGTTAACCCTTTCACTGTGACAATACACAGCAGGTTGACCCTTTCACTGTGACAATACACAACAGGTTAACCCTTTCACTGTGACAATACACAGCAGGTTAACCCTTTCACTGTGACAATACACAGCAGGTTAACCCTTTCACTATGACAATACACAGCAGGTTAACCCTTTCACTGTGACAATACACAGCAGGTTGACCCTTTCACTGTGACAATACACAGCAGGTTAACCCTTTCACTGTGACAACACACAGCAGGTTAACCCTTTCACTGCGACAATACACATCAGGTTAACCCTTTCACTGTGACAATACACAGCAGGTTAACCCTTTCACTGCGACAATACACAGCAGGTTAACCCTTTCACTGTGACAATACACAGCAGGTTAACCCTTTCACTGCCACAATACACAGCAGGTTAACCCTTTCACTGTGACACTACACAGCAGGTTAACCCTTTCACTGTGACAATACACAGCAGGTTAACCCTTTCACTGCGACAATACAGCAGGTTAACCCTTTCACTGTGACAAAACACAGCAGGTTAACCCTTTCACTGCGACAATACACAGCAGGTTAACCCTTTCACTGTGACAATACACAGCAGGTTAACCCTTTCACTGTGACAATACACAGCAGGTTGACCCTTTCACTGCGACAATACACAGCAGGTTAACTCTTTCACTGCGACAATACACAGCAGGTTAACCCTTTCACTGTGACAATACACAGCAGGTTAACCCTTTCACTGTGACAACACACAGCAGGTTAACCCTTTCACTGCGACAATACACATCAGGTTAACCCTTTCACTGTGACAATACACAGCAGGTTAACCCTTTCACTGCGACAATACACAGCAGGTTAACCCTTTCACTGTGACAATACACAGCAGGTTAACCCTTTCACTGCCACAATACACAGCAGGTTAACCCTTTCACTGTGACACTACACAGCAGGTTAACCCTTTCACTGTGACAATACACAGCAGGTTAACCCTTTCACTGCGACAATACACAGCAGGTTAACCCTTTCACTGTCACAATACACAGCAGGTTAAGCCTTTCACTGTGACAATACACAGCAGGTTAACCCTTTCACTGCGACAATACACATAAGGTTAACCCTTTCACTGCGACAATACACAGAAGGTTAACCCTTTCACTCCCACACAACAGCAGGTTAACCCTTTCACTGTGACAATACACAGCAGGTTAACCCTTTCACTGTGAAAATACACAACAGGTTAACCCTTTCACTGTGACAATACACAGCATGTCTTTCACTGTGACAATACACAGCAGGTTAACCCTTTCACTGTGACAATACACAGCAGGTTGACCCTTTCACTGTGACAATACACAACAGGTTAACCCTTTCACTGTGACAAAACACAGCAGGTTAACCCTTTCACTGTGACAACACACAGCAGGTTAACCCTTTCACTGTGACAATACACAACAGGTTAACCCTTTCACTGTGACAACACACAGCAGGTTAACCCTTTCACTGTGACAATACACATCAGGTTAACCCTTTCACTGTGACAATACACAGCAGGTTAACCCTTTCACTGTGACAATACACAGCAGGTTAACCCTTTCACTGTGACAATACACAGCAGGTTAACCCTTTCACTGTGACAATACACAGCAGGTTAACCCTTTCACTGCGACAATACACAGCAGGTTAACCCTTTCACTGTGACAATACACAGCAGGTTAACCCTTTCACTGCGACAATACACAGCAGGTTAACCCTTTCACTGCGACAATACACAGCAGGTTAACCCTTTCACTGTGATAATACACATAAGGTTAACCCTTTCATTGTGACAATACACAGCAGGTTAACCCTTTCACTGTGACAATACACAGCAGGTTAACCCTTTCACTGTGACAATACACAGCAGGTTAACCCTTTCACTGTGACAATACACAGCAGGTTAACCCTTTCACGGAGACAATACACAGCAGGTTAACCCTTTCACTGCGACAATACACAGCAGGTTAACCCTTTCACTGTGACAATACACAGCAGGTTAAGCCTTTCACTGCGACAATACACAGCATGTTAACCCTTTCACTGCGACAATACACAGCAGGTTAACCCTTTCACTGTGACAATACACATCAGGTTAACCCTTTCACTGTGACAATACACATCAGGTTAACCCTTTCACTGTGACAATACACAGCAGGTTAACCCTTTCACTGTGACAATACACAGCAGGTTAACCCTTTCACTGTGACAATACACAGCAGGTTAACCCTTTCACTGTGACAATACACAGCAAGTTAACCCTTTCACTGTGACAATACACAGCAGGTTAACCCTTTCACTGCGACAATACACAGCAGGTTAACCCTTTCACTGCGACAATACACAGCAGGTTAACCCTTTCACTGTGATAATACACATAAGGTTAACCCTTTCATTGTGACAATACACAGCAGGTTAACCCTTTCACTGTGACAATACACAGCAGGTTAACCCTTTCACTGTGACAATACACAGCAGGTTAACCCTTTCACGGAGATAATACACAGCAGGTTAACCCTTTCACTGCGACAATACACAGCAGGTTAACCCTTTCACTGCGACAATACACAGCAGGTTAACCCTTTCACTGTGACAATACACAGCAGGTTAAGCCTTTCACTGCGACAATACACAGCAGGTTAACCCTTTCACTGCGACAATACACAGCAGGTTAACCCTTTCACTGTGACAATACACATCAGGTTAACCCTTTCACTGTGACAATACACATCAGATTAACCCTTTCACTGCGACAATACACAGCAGGTTAACCCTTTCACTGTGACAATACACAGCAGGCCTTTCACTGTGACAATACACAGCAGGTTAACCCTTTCACTGTGACAATACACAGCAGGTTGACCCTTTCACTGTGACAATACACAACAGGTTAACCCTTTCACTGCGACAATACACAGCAGGTTAACATTTTCACTGAGCAGGTTAACCCTTTCACTGTGACAATACACAGCAGGTTAACCCTTTCACTGAGCAGGTTAACCCCTTCACTGTGACAATACACAGCAGGTTAACCCTTTCACTGTGACAATACACAGCAGGTTAACCCTTTCACTGTGACAATACACAGCAGGTTGACCCTTTCACTGTGACAATACACAACAGGTTAACCCTTTCACTGTGACAACACACAGCAGGTTAACCCTTTCACTGTGACAATACACAGCAGGTTAACCCTTTCACTGTGACAATACACAGCAGGTTAACCCTTTCACTGTGACAATACACAGCAGGTTAACCCTTTCACTGTGACAATACACAGCAGGTTAACCCTTTCACTGTGACAATACACAGCAGGTTGACCCTTTCACTGTGACAATACACAGCAGGTTAACCCTTTCACTGTGACAACACACAGCAGGTTAACCCTTTCACTGCGACAATACACATCAGGTTAACCCTTTCACTGTGACAATACACAGCAGGTTAACCCTTTCACTGCGACAATACACAGCAGGTTAACCCTTTCACTGTGACAATACACAGCAGGTTAACCCTTTCACTGCCACAATACACAGCAGGTTAACCCTTTCACTGTGACACTACACAGCAGGTTAACCCTTTCACTGTGACAATACACAGCAGGTTAACCCTTTCACTGCGACAATACACAGCAGGTTAACCCTTTCACTGTCACAATACACAGCAGGTTAAGCCTTTCACTGTGACAATACACAGCAGGTTAACCCTTTCACTGCGACAATACACATAAGGTTAACCCTTTCACTGCGACAATACACAGAAGGTTAACCCTTTCACTCCCACACAACAGCAGGTTAACCCTTTCACTGTGACAATACACAGCAGGTTAACCCTTTCACTGTGAAAATACACAACAGGTTAACCCTTTCACTGTGACAATACACAGCATGTCTTTCACTGTGACAATACACAGCAGGTTAACCCTTTCACTGTGACAATACACAGCAGGTTGACCCTTTCACTGTGACAATACACAACAGGTTAACCCTTTCACTGTGACAACACACAGCAGGTTAACCCTTTCACTGTGACAACACACAGCAGGTTAACCCTTTCACTGTGACAATACACAACAGGTTAACCCTTTCACTGTGACAACACACAGCAGGTTAACCCTTTCACTGTGACAATACACATCAGGTTAACCCTTTCACTGTGACAATACACAGCAGGTTAAGCCTTTCACTGCGACAATACACAGAAGGTTAACCCTTTCACTCCCACACAACAGCAGGTTAACCCTTTCACTGTGACAATACACAGCAGGTTAACCCTTTCACTGTGAAAATACACAACAGGTTAACCCTTTCACTGTGACAATACACAGCATGTCTTTCACTGTGACAATACACAGCAGGTTAACCCTTTCACTGTGACAATACACAGCAGGTTGACCCTTTCACTGTGACAATACACAACAGGTTAACCCTTTCACTGTGACAATACACAGCAGGTTAACCCTTTCACTGTGACAATACACAGCAGGTTAACCCTTTCACTATGACAATACACAGCAGGTTAACCCTTTCACTGTGACAATACACAGCAGGTTGACCCTTTCACTGTGACAATACACAGCAGGTTAACCCTTTCACTGTGACAACACACAGCAGGTTAACCCTTTCACTGCGACAATACACATCAGGTTAACCCTTTCACTGTGACAATACACAGCAGGTTAACCCTTTCACTGCGACAATACACAGCAGGTTAACCCTTTCACTGTGACAATACACAGCAGGTTAACCCTTTCACTGCCACAATACACAGCAGGTTAACCCTTTCACTGTGACACTACACAGCAGGTTAACCCTTTCACTGTGACAATACACAGCAGGTTAACCCTTTCACTGCGACAATACAGCAGGTTAACCCTTTCACTGTGACAAAACACAGCAGGTTAACCCTTTCACTGCGACAATACACAGCAGGTTAACCCTTTCACTGTGACAATACACAGCAGGTTAACCCTTTCACTGTGACAATACACAGCAGGTTGACCCTTTCACTGCGACAATACACAGCAGGTTAACTCTTTCACTGCGACAATACACAGCAGGTTAACCCTTTCACTGTGACAATACACAGCAGGTTAACCCTTTCACTGTGACAACACACAGCAGGTTAACCCTTTCACTGCGACAATACACATCAGGTTAACCCTTTCACTGTGACAATACACAGCAGGTTAACCCTTTCACTGCGACAATACACAGCAGGTTAACCCTTTCACTGTGACAATACACAGCAGGTTAACCCTTTCACTGCCACAATACACAGCAGGTTAACCCTTTCACTGTGACACTACACAGCAGGTTAACCCTTTCACTGTGACAATACACAGCAGGTTAACCCTTTCACTGCGACAATACACAGCAGGTTAACCCTTTCACTGTCACAATACACAGCAGGTTAAGCCTTTCACTGTGACAATACACAGCAGGTTAACCCTTTCACTGCGACAATACACATAAGGTTAACCCTTTCACTGCGACAATACACAGAAGGTTAACCCTTTCACTCCCACACAACAGCAGGTTAACCCTTTCACTGTGACAATACACAGCAGGTTAACCCTTTCACTGTGAAAATACACAACAGGTTAACCCTTTCACTGTGACAATACACAGCATGTCTTTCACTGTGACAATACACAGCAGGTTAACCCTTTCACTGTGACAATACACAGCAGGTTGACCCTTTCACTGTGACAATACACAACAGGTTAACCCTTTCACTGTGACAAAACACAGCAGGTTAACCCTTTCACTGTGACAACACACAGCAGGTTAACCCTTTCACTGTGACAATACACAACAGGTTAACCCTTTCACTGTGACAACACACAGCAGGTTAACCCTTTCACTGTGACAATACACATCAGGTTAACCCTTTCACTGTGACAATACACAGCAGGTTAACCCTTTCACTGTGACAATACACAGCAGGTTAACCCTTTCACTGTGACAATACACAGCAGGTTAACCCTTTCACTGTGACAATACACAGCAGGTTAACCCTTTCACTGCGACAATACACAGCAGGTTAACCCTTTCACTGTGACAATACACAGCAGGTTAACCCTTTCACTGCGACAATACACAGCAGGTTAACCCTTTCACTGCGACAATACACAGCAGGTTAACCCTTTCACTGTGATAATACACATAAGGTTAACCCTTTCATTGTGACAATACACAGCAGGTTAACCCTTTCACTGTGACAATACACAGCAGGTTAACCCTTTCACTGTGACAATACACAGCAGGTTAACCCTTTCACTGTGACAATACACAGCAGGTTAACCCTTTCACGGAGACAATACACAGCAGGTTAACCCTTTCACTGCGACAATACACAGCAGGTTAACCCTTTCACTGTGACAATACACAGCAGGTTAAGCCTTTCACTGCGACAATACACAGCATGTTAACCCTTTCACTGCGACAATACACAGCAGGTTAACCCTTTCACTGTGACAATACACATCAGGTTAACCCTTTCACTGTGACAATACACATCAGGTTAACCCTTTCACTGTGACAATACACAGCAGGTTAACCCTTTCACTGTGACAATACACAGCAGGTTAACCCTTTCACTGTGACAATACACAGCAGGTTAACCCTTTCACTGTGACAATACACAGCAAGTTAACCCTTTCACTGTGACAATACACAGCAGGTTAACCCTTTCACTGCGACAATACACAGCAGGTTAACCCTTTCACTGCGACAATACACAGCAGGTTAACCCTTTCACTGTGATAATACACATAAGGTTAACCCTTTCATTGTGACAATACACAGCAGGTTAACCCTTTCACTGTGACAATACACAGCAGGTTAACCCTTTCACTGTGACAATACACAGCAGGTTAACCCTTTCACGGAGATAATACACAGCAGGTTAACCCTTTCACTGCGACAATACACAGCAGGTTAACCCTTTCACTGCGACAATACACAGCAGGTTAACCCTTTCACTGTGACAATACACAGCAGGTTAAGCCTTTCACTGCGACAATACACAGCAGGTTAACCCTTTCACTGCGACAATACACAGCAGGTTAACCCTTTCACTGTGACAATACACATCAGGTTAACCCTTTCACTGTGACAATACACATCAGATTAACCCTTTCACTGCGACAATACACAGCAGGTTAACCCTTTCACTGTGACAATACACAGCAGGCCTTTCACTGTGACAATACACAGCAGGTTAACCCTTTCACTGTGACAATACACAGCAGGTTGACCCTTTCACTGTGACAATACACAACAGGTTAACCCTTTCACTGCGACAATACACAGCAGGTTAACATTTTCACTGAGCAGGTTAACCCTTTCACTGTGACAATACACAGCAGGTTAACCCTTTCACTGAGCAGGTTAACCCCTTCACTGTGACAATACACAGCAGGTTAACCCTTTCACTGTGACAATACACAGCAGGTTAACCCTTTCACTGTGACAATACACAGCAGGTTGACCCTTTCACTGTGACAATACACAACAGGTTAACCCTTTCACTGTGACAACACACAGCAGGTTAACCCTTTCACTGTGACAATACACAGCAGGTTAACCCTTTCACTGTGACAATACACAGCAGGTTAACCCTTTCACTGTGACAATACACAGCAGGTTAACCCTTTCACTGTGACAATACACAGCAGGTTAACCCTTTCACTGTGACAATACACAGCAGGTTGACCCTTTCACTGTGACAATACACAGCAGGTTAACCCTTTCACTGTGACAACACACAGCAGGTTAACCCTTTCACTGCGACAATACACATCAGGTTAACCCTTTCACTGTGACAATACACAGCAGGTTAACCCTTTCACTGCGACAATACACAGCAGGTTAACCCTTTCACTGTGACAATACACAGCAGGTTAACCCTTTCACTGCCACAATACACAGCAGGTTAACCCTTTCACTGTGACACTACACAGCAGGTTAACCCTTTCACTGTGACAATACACAGCAGGTTAACCCTTTCACTGTGAAAATACACAACAGGTTAACCCTTTCACTGTGACAATACACAGCATGTCTTTCACTGTGACAATACACAGCAGGTTAACCCTTTCACTGTGACAATACACAGCAGGTTGACCCTTTCACTGTGACAATACACAACAGGTTAACCCTTTCACTGTGACAACACACAGCAGGTTAACCCTTTCACTGTGACAACACACAGCAGGTTAACCCTTTCACTGTGACAATACACAACAGGTTAACCCTTTCACTGTGACAACACACAGCAGGTTAACCCTTTCACTGTGACAATACACATCAGGTTAACCCTTTCACTGTGACAATACACAGCAGGTTAAGCCTTTCACTGCGACAATACACAGAAGGTTAACCCTTTCACTCCCACACAACAGCAGGTTAACCCTTTCACTGTGACAATACACAGCAGGTTAACCCTTTCACTGTGAAAATACACAACAGGTTAACCCTTTCACTGTGACAATACACAGCATGTCTTTCACTGTGACAATACACAGCAGGTTAACCCTTTCACTGTGACAATACACAGCAGGTTGACCCTTTCACTGTGACAATACACAACAGGTTAACCCTTTCACTGTGACAATACACAGCAGGTTAACCCTTTCACTGTGACAATACACAGCAGGTTAACCCTTTCACTATGACAATACACAGCAGGTTAACCCTTTCACTGTGACAATACACAGCAGGTTGACCCTTTCACTGTGACAATACACAGCAGGTTAACCCTTTCACTGTGACAACACACAGCAGGTTAACCCTTTCACTGCGACAATACACATCAGGTTAACCCTTTCACTGTGACAATACACAGCAGGTTAACCCTTTCACTGCGACAATACACAGCAGGTTAACCCTTTCACTGTGACAATACACAGCAGGTTAACCCTTTCACTGCCACAATACACAGCAGGTTAACCCTTTCACTGTGACACTACACAGCAGGTTAACCCTTTCACTGTGACAATACACAGCAGGTTAACCCTTTCACTGCGACAATACAGCAGGTTAACCCTTTCACTGTGACAAAACACAGCAGGTTAACCCTTTCACTGCGACAATACACAGCAGGTTAACCCTTTCACTGTGACAATACACAGCAGGTTAACCCTTTCACTGTGACAATACACAGCAGGTTGACCCTTTCACTGCGACAATACACAGCAGGTTAACTCTTTCACTGCGACAATACACAGCAGGTTAACCCTTTCACTGTGACAATACACAGCAGGTTAACCCTTTCACTGTGACAACACACAGCAGGTTAACCCTTTCACTGCGACAATACACATCAGGTTAACCCTTTCACTGTGACAATACACAGCAGGTTAACCCTTTCACTGCGACAATACACAGCAGGTTAACCCTTTCACTGTGACAATACACAGCAGGTTAACCCTTTCACTGCCACAATACACAGCAGGTTAACCCTTTCACTGTGACACTACACAGCAGGTTAACCCTTTCACTGTGACAATACACAGCAGGTTAACCCTTTCACTGCGACAATACACAGCAGGTTAACCCTTTCACTGTCACAATACACAGCAGGTTAAGCCTTTCACTGTGACAATACACAGCAGGTTAACCCTTTCACTGCGACAATACACATAAGGTTAACCCTTTCACTGCGACAATACACAGAAGGTTAACCCTTTCACTCCCACACAACAGCAGGTTAACCCTTTCACTGTGACAATACACAGCAGGTTAACCCTTTCACTGTGAAAATACACAACAGGTTAACCCTTTCACTGTGACAATACACAGCATGTCTTTCACTGTGACAATACACAGCAGGTTAACCCTTTCACTGTGACAATACACAGCAGGTTGACCCTTTCACTGTGACAATACACAACAGGTTAACCCTTTCACTGTGACAAAACACAGCAGGTTAACCCTTTCACTGTGACAACACACAGCAGGTTAACCCTTTCACTGTGACAATACACAACAGGTTAACCCTTTCACTGTGACAACACACAGCAGGTTAACCCTTTCACTGTGACAATACACATCAGGTTAACCCTTTCACTGTGACAATACACAGCAGGTTAACCCTTTCACTGTGACAATACACAGCAGGTTAACCCTTTCACTGTGACAATACACAGCAGGTTAACCCTTTCACTGTGACAATACACAGCAGGTTAACCCTTTCACTGCGACAATACACAGCAGGTTAACCCTTTCACTGTGACAATACACAGCAGGTTAACCCTTTCACTGCGACAATACACAGCAGGTTAACCCTTTCACTGCGACAATACACAGCAGGTTAACCCTTTCACTGTGATAATACACATAAGGTTAACCCTTTCATTGTGACAATACACAGCAGGTTAACCCTTTCACTGTGACAATACACAGCAGGTTAACCCTTTCACTGTGACAATACACAGCAGGTTAACCCTTTCACTGTGACAATACACAGCAGGTTAACCCTTTCACGGAGACAATACACAGCAGGTTAACCCTTTCACTGCGACAATACACAGCAGGTTAACCCTTTCACTGTGACAATACACAGCAGGTTAAGCCTTTCACTGCGACAATACACAGCATGTTAACCCTTTCACTGCGACAATACACAGCAGGTTAACCCTTTCACTGTGACAATACACATCAGGTTAACCCTTTCACTGTGACAATACACATCAGGTTAACCCTTTCACTGTGACAATACACAGCAGGTTAACCCTTTCACTGTGACAATACACAGCAGGTTAACCCTTTCACTGTGACAATACACAGCAGGTTAACCCTTTCACTGTGACAATACACAGCAAGTTAACCCTTTCACTGTGACAATACACAGCAGGTTAACCCTTTCACTGCGACAATACACAGCAGGTTAACCCTTTCACTGCGACAATACACAGCAGGTTAACCCTTTCACTGTGATAATACACATAAGGTTAACCCTTTCATTGTGACAATACACAGCAGGTTAACCCTTTCACTGTGACAATACACAGCAGGTTAACCCTTTCACTGTGACAATACACAGCAGGTTAACCCTTTCACGGAGATAATACACAGCAGGTTAACCCTTTCACTGCGACAATACACAGCAGGTTAACCCTTTCACTGCGACAATACACAGCAGGTTAACCCTTTCACTGTGACAATACACAGCAGGTTAAGCCTTTCACTGCGACAATACACAGCAGGTTAACCCTTTCACTGCGACAATACACAGCAGGTTAACCCTTTCACTGTGACAATACACATCAGGTTAACCCTTTCACTGTGACAATACACATCAGATTAACCCTTTCACTGCGACAATACACAGCAGGTTAACCCTTTCACTGTGACAATACACAGCAGGCCTTTCACTGTGACAATACACAGCAGGTTAACCCTTTCACTGTGACAATACACAGCAGGTTGACCCTTTCACTGTGACAATACACAACAGGTTAACCCTTTCACTGCGACAATACACAGCAGGTTAACATTTTCACTGAGCAGGTTAACCCTTTCACTGTGACAATACACAGCAGGTTAACCCTTTCACTGAGCAGGTTAACCCCTTCACTGTGACAATACACAGCAGGTTAACCCTTTCACTGTGACAATACACAGCAGGTTAACCCTTTCACTGTGACAATACACAGCAGGTTGACCCTTTCACTGTGACAATACACAACAGGTTAACCCTTTCACTGTGACAACACACAGCAGGTTAACCCTTTCACTGTGACAATACACAGCAGGTTAACCCTTTCACTGTGACAATACACAGCAGGTTAACCCTTTCACTGTGACAATACACAGCAGGTTAACCCTTTCACTGTGACAATACACAGCAGGTTAACCCTTTCACTGTGACAATACACAGCAGGTTGACCCTTTCACTGTGACAATACACAGCAGGTTAACCCTTTCACTGTGACAACACACAGCAGGTTAACCCTTTCACTGCGACAATACACATCAGGTTAACCCTTTCACTGTGACAATACACAGCAGGTTAACCCTTTCACTGCGACAATACACAGCAGGTTAACCCTTTCACTGTGACAATACACAGCAGGTTAACCCTTTCACTGCCACAATACACAGCAGGTTAACCCTTTCACTGTGACACTACACAGCAGGTTAACCCTTTCACTGTGACAATACACAGCAGGTTAACCCTTTCACTGCGACAATACACAGCAGGTTAACCCTTTCACTGTCACAATACACAGCAGGTTAAGCCTTTCACTGTGACAATACACAGCAGGTTAACCCTTTCACTGCGACAATACACATAAGGTTAACCCTTTCACTGCGACAATACACAGAAGGTTAACCCTTTCACTCCCACACAACAGCAGGTTAACCCTTTCACTGTGACAATACACAGCAGGTTAACCCTTTCACTGTGAAAATACACAACAGGTTAACCCTTTCACTGTGACAATACACAGCATGTCTTTCACTGTGACAATACACAGCAGGTTAACCCTTTCACTGTGACAATACACAGCAGGTTGACCCTTTCACTGTGACAATACACAACAGGTTAACCCTTTCACTGTGACAACACACAGCAGGTTAACCCTTTCACTGTGACAACACACAGCAGGTTAACCCTTTCACTGTGACAATACACAACAGGTTAACCCTTTCACTGTGACAACACACAGCAGGTTAACCCTTTCACTGTGACAATACACATCAGGTTAACCCTTTCACTGTGACAATACACAGCAGGTTAACCCTTTCACTGTGACAATACACAGCAGGTTAACCCTTTCACTGTGACAATACACAGCAGGTTAACCCTTTCACTGTGACAATACACAGCAGGTTAACCCTTTCACTGTGACAATACACAGCAGGTTAACCCTTTCACTGCGACAATACACAGCAGGTTAACCCTTTCACTGTGACAATACACAGCAGGTTAACCCTTTCACTGCGACAATACACAGCAGGTTAACCCTTTCACTGCGACAATACACAGCAGGTTAACCCTTTCACTGTGATAATACACATAAGGTTAACCCTTTCATTGTGACAATACACAGCAGGTTAACCCTTTCACTGTGACAATACACAGCAGGTTAACCCTTTCACTGTGACAATACACAGCAGGTTAACCCTTTCACTGCGACAATACACAGCAGGTTAACCCTTTCACTGCGACAATACACAGCAGGTTAACCCTTTCACTGCGACAATACACAGCAGGTTAACCCTTTCACTGTGACAATACACAGCAGGTTAAGCCTTTCACTGCGACAATACACAGCAGGTTAACCCTTTCACTGCGACAATACACAGCAGGTTAACCCTTTCACTGTGACAATACACATCAGGTTAACCCTTTCACTGTGACAATACACATCAGATTAACCCTTTCACTGTGACAATACACAGCAGGTTAACCCTTTCACTGTGACAATACACAGCAGGCCTTTCACTGTGACAATACACAGCAGGTTAACCCTTTCACTGTGACAATACACAGCAGGTTGACCCTTTCACTGTGACAATACACAACAGGTTAACCCTTTCACTGTGACAATACACAGCAGGTTAACATTTTCACTGAGCAGGTTAACCCTTTCACTGTGACAATACACAGCAGGTTAACCCTTTCACTGAGCAGGTTAACCCCTTCACTGTGACAATACACAGCAGGTTAACCCTTTCACTGTGACAATACACAGCAGGTTAACCCTTTCACTGTGACAATACACAGCAGGTTGACCCTTTCACTGTGACATTACACAACAGGTTAACCCTTTCACTGTGACAACACACAGCAGGTTAACCCTTTCACTGCGACAATACACAGCAGGTTAACCCTTTCACTGTGACAATACACAGCAGGTTAACCCTTTCACTGCGACAATACACAGCAGGTTAACCCTTTCACTGCGACAATACACAGCAGGTTAACCCTTTCACTGTGATAATACACATAAGGTTAACCCTTTCATTGTGACAATACACAGCAGGTTAACCCTTTCACTGTGACAATACACAGCAGGTTAACCCTTTCACTGTGACAATACACAGCAGGTTAACCCTTTCACGGAGACAATACACAGCAGGTTAACCCTTTCACTGCGACAATACACAGCAGGTTAACCCTTTCACTGCGACAATACACAGCAGGTTAACCCTTTCACTGTGACAATACACAGCAGGTTAAGCCTTTCACTGCGACAATACACAGCAGGTTAACCCTTTCACTGCGACAATACACAGCAGGTTAACCCTTTCACTGTGACAATACACATCAGGTTAACCCTTTCACTGTGACAATACACATCAGATTAACCCTTTCACTGTGACAATACACAGCAGGTTAACCCTTTCACTGTGACAATACACAGCAGGCATTTCACTGTGACAATACACAGCAGGTTAACCCTTTCACTGTGACAATACACAGCAGGTTGACCCTTTCACTGTGACAATACACAACAGGTTAACCCTTTCACTGCGACAATACACAGCAGGTTAACATTTTCACTGAGCAGGTTAACCCTTTCACTGTGACAATACACAGCATGTTAACCCTTTCACTGAGCAGGTTAACCCCTTCACTGTGACAATACACAGCAGGTTAACCCTTTCACTGCGACAATACACAGCAGGTTAACCCTTTCACTGTCACAATACACAGCAGGTTAAGCCTTTCACTGTGACAATACACAGCAGGTTAACCCTTTCACTGCGACAATACACATAAGGTTAACCCTTTCACTGCGACAATACACAGAAGGTTAACCCTTTCACTCCCACACAACAGCAGGTTAACCCTTTCACTGTGACAATACACAGCAGGTTAACCCTTTCACTGTGAAAATACACAACAGGTTAACCCTTTCACTGTGACAATACACAGCATGTCTTTCACTGTGACAATACACAGCAGGTTAACCCTTTCACTGTGACAATACACAGCAGGTTGACCCTTTCACTGTGACAATACACAACAGGTTAACCCTTTCACTGTGACAACACACAGCAGGTTAACCCTTTCACTGTGAAAATACACAGCAGGTTAACCCTTTCACTGTGACAATACACAGCAGGTTAACCCTTTCACTGCGACAATACACAGCAGGTTAACATTTTCACTGAGCATGTTAACCCTTTCACTGTGACAATACACAGCAGGTTGACCCTTTCACTGAGCAGGTTAACCCTTTCACTGTCACAATACACAGCATGTTAACCATTTCACTGTGACAATACACAACAGGTTAACCCTTTCACTGCGACAATACACAGCAGGTTAACATTTTCACTGAGCAGGTTAACCCTTTCACTGTGACAATACACAGCAGGTTAACCCTTTCACTGAGCAGGTTAACCCCTTCACTGTGACAATACACAGCAGGTTAACCCTTTCACTGTGACAATACACAGCAGGTTAACCCTTTCACTGTGACAATACACAGCAGGTTGACCCTTTCACTGTGACAATACACAACATGTTAACCCTTTCACTGTGACAACACACAGCAGGTTAACCCTTTCACTGTGACAATACACAGCAGGTTAACCCTTTCACTGTGACAATACACAGCAGGTTAACCCTTTCACTGTGACAATACACAGCAGGTTAACCCTTTCACTGTGACAATACACAGCAGGTTGACCCTTTCACTGTGACAATACACAGCAGGTTAACCCTTTCACTGTGACAACACACAGCAGGTTAACCCTTTCACTGTGACAATACACATCAGGTTAACCCTTTCACTGTGACAATACACAGCAGGTTAACCCTTTCACTGCGACAATACACAGCAGGTTAACCCTTTCACTGTGACAATACACAGCAGGTTAACCCTTTCACTGCCACAATACACAGCAGGTTAACCCTTTCACTGTGACACTACACAGCAGGTTAACCCTTTCACTGTGACAATACACAGCAGGTTAACCCTTTCACTGCGACAATACACAGCAGGTTAACCCTTTCACTGTCACAATACACAGCAGGTTAAGCCTTTCACTATGACAATACACAGCAGGTTAACCCTTTCACTGCGACAATACACATAAGGTTAACCCTTTCACTGCGACAATACACAGAAGGTTAACCCTTTCACTCCCACACAACAGCAGGTTAACCCTTTCACTGTGACAATACACAGCAGGTTAACCCTTTCACTGTGAAAATACACAACAGGTTAACCCTTTCACTGTGACAATACACAGCATGTCTTTCACTGTGACAATACACAGCAGGTTAACCCTTTCACTGTGACAATACACAGCAGGTTGACCCTTTCACTGTGACAATACACAACAGGTTAACCCTTTCACTGTGACAACACACAGCAGGTTAACCCTTTCACTGTGACAACACACAGCAGGTTAACCCTTTCACTGTGACAATACACAACAGGTTAACCCTTTCACTGTGACAACACACAGCAGGTTAACCCTTTCACTGTGACAATACACATCAGGTTAACCCTTTCACTGTGACAATACACAGCAGGTTAACCCTTTCACTGTGACAATACACAGCAGGTTAACCCTTTCACTGTGACAATACACAGCAGGTTAACCCTTTCACTGTGACAATACACAGCAGGTTAACCCTTTCACTGCGACAATACACAGCAGGTTAACCCTTTCACTGTGACAATACACAGCAGGTTAACCCTTTCACTGCGACAATACACAGCAGGTTAACCCTTTCACTGCGACAATACACAGCAGGTTAACCCTTTCACTGTGATAATACACATAAGGTTAACCCTTTCATTGTGACAATACACAGCAGGTTAACCCTTTCACTGTGACAATACACAGCAGGTTAACCCTTTCACTGTGACAATACACAGCAGGTTAACCCTTTCACTGCGACAATACACAGCAGGTTAACCCTTTCACTGCGACAATACACAGCAGGTTAACCCTTTCACTGCGACAATACACAGCAGGTTAACCCTTTCACTGTGACAATACACAGCAGGTTAAGCCTTTCACTGCGACAATACACAGCAGGTTAACCCTTTCACTGCGACAATACACAGCAGGTTAACCCTTTCACTGTGACAATACACATCAGGTTAACCCTTTCACTGTGACAATACACATCAGATTAACCCTTTCACTGTGACAATACACAGCAGGTTAACCCTTTCACTGTGACAATACACAGCAGGCCTTTCACTGTGACAATACACAGCAGGTTAACCCTTTCACTGTGACAATACACAGCAGGTTGACCCTTTCACTGTGACAATACACAACAGGTTAACCCTTTCACTGTGACAATACACAGCAGGTTAACATTTTCACTGAGCAGGTTAACCCTTTCACTGTGACAATACACAGCAGGTTAACCCTTTCACTGAGCAGGTTAACCCCTTCACTGTGACAATACACAGCAGGTTAACCCTTTCACTGTGACAATACACAGCAGGTTAACCCTTTCACTGTGACAATACACAGCAGGTTGACCCTTTCACTGTGACAATACACAACAGGTTAACCCTTTCACTGTGACAACACACAGCAGGTTAACCCTTTCACTGCGACAATACACAGCAGGTTAACCCTTTCACTGTGACAATACACAGCAGGTTAACCCTTTCACTGCGACAATACACAGCAGGTTAACCCTTTCACTGCGACAATACACAGCAGGTTAACCCTTTCACTGTGATAATACACATAAGGTTAACCCTTTCATTGTGACAATACACAGCAGGTTAACCCTTTCACTGTGACAATACACAGCAGGTTAACCCTTTCACTGTGACAATACACAGCAGGTTAACCCTTTCACGGAGACAATACACAGCAGGTTAACCCTTTCACTGCGACAATACACAGCAGGTTAACCCTTTCACTGCGACAATACACAGCAGGTTAACCCTTTCACTGTGACAATACACAGCAGGTTAAGCCTTTCACTGCGACAATACACAGCAGGTTAACCCTTTCACTGCGACAATACACAGCAGGTTAACCCTTTCACTGTGACAATACACATCAGGTTAACCCTTTCACTGTGACAATATACATCAGATTAACCCTTTCACTGTGACAATACACAGCAGGTTAACCCTTTCACTGTGACAATACACAGCAGGCCTTTCACTGTGACAATACACAGCAGGTTAACCCTTTCACTGTGACAATACACAGCAGGTTGACCCTTTCACTGTGACAATACACAACAGGTTAACCCTTTCACTGCGACAATACACAGCAGGTTAACATTTTCACTGAGCAGGTTAACCCTTTCACTGTGACAATACACAGCAGGTTAACACTTTCACTGAGCAGGTTAACCCCTTCACTGTGACAATACACAGCAGGTTAACCCTTTCACTGTGACAATACACAGCAGGTTAACCCTTTCACTGCGACAATACACAGCAGGTTAACCCTTTCACTGTCACAATACACAGCAGGTTAAGCCTTTCACTGTGACAATACACATCAGGTTAACCCTTTCACTGCGACAATACACATAAGGTTAACCCTTTCACTGCGACAATACACAGAAGGTTAACCCTTTCACTCCCACACAACAGCAGGTTAACCCTTTCACTGTGACAATACACAGCAGGTTAACCCTTTCACTGTGAAAATACACAACAGGTTAACCCTTTCACTGTGACAATACACAGCATGTCTTTCACTGTGACAATACACAGCAGGTTAACCCTTTCACTGTGACAATACACAGCAGGTTGACCCTTTCACTGTGACAATACACAACAGGTTAACCCTTTCACTGTGACAACACACAGCAGGTTAACCCTTTCACTGTGACAATACACAGCAGGTTAACCCTTTCACTGTGACAATACACAGCAGGTTAACCCTTTCACTGCGACAATACACAGCAGGTTAACATTTTCACTGAGCATGTTAACCCTTTCACTGTGACAATACACAGCAGGTTGACCCTTTCACTGAGCAGGTTAACCCTTTCACTGTCACAATACACAGCATGTTAACGTTAGGTTATGACTATAACCAAGTTCTGTTAGTTAGGGGCGATGCTTGGCATCGCCTTCTGCACTATCTCGCGTACGTGCACGCGTACTGAATAAACCACAAATGTACCTCTAATACCAGTATTAGTCTGACCACACCCCTCATCAGCTTACCTTCATAAGCAGGTGTGTGGTCACCTGCTCTCCTCCTTCCCAAGCTTTCACCACAAGGTGAGGACAAGGGCTGCAGCGGCGTCCGATGCCAAGCATCGCCCCTAACTAACAGAACTTGGTTATAGTCATAACCTAACGTTCTGTATCGTTAGTGGCTTAGCTTGGCATCGCCTTCTGCACAAGGGAGGCCAAGCGGAGCCACTTGGCTGACAAATACACCCCGCTGACAGCCCCCCAAAACCATCAGAACAGGGAGGGCCGAGCCCCCCCGACCCCCCCTAATGGAGGGTAGCCCCCCTATTAGGGACGTCACGGGAGGGCGACGGACCCGACCGTGCGAAGAGGCACTCAAGCAACTCAACGCACAGGGTGAGCAGACCGTGGCTTGACCCACGACTACACACACGCACAACCCGCATGCCACCCGGGAACGAACGGAGGAACAACCTCGTTACTGCCCCCAGAATCACGGGGTCAAGGGCAAACCCAACCCCGTGGCAAGGCCGTAGCAGCGGAGCACGAAGGAAGACCCAGACCCACCAAAAGGACTGGACTCCCTAGAATGGGGGCCCGGAGAAGTCCATGATGCCAGCATCAAGACCCCACCAGGTGGGCACGTAGTGCCCCGCCCCCCACATCGCCAGCGTATTCGGACAAAGGCCCCTCAGTTACTGCACCTGGTACCAGGCGGAACCAACCAGGCCAGAACCTGCCCAGCTTCCGATATCGGACGAGATCGGGCGTGTTCAGGTCGGTATGGCCGTAAGCCGAGCGGGCCCCGTCCCCCCAATAGTACACCGCCTGGCACACTGACCCTGCAGAATAGGCAGTCAGCATGGCCGTAAGCACACAAAAAAGGTTAACCAACGGAAGCAGGCAGCGCACCGGGGAAAAACCAGGCAACAGGCTGTTAACCCTAGCCTGGAGACTGCGGACGAGACAGGCGCCAGAGGGGACAGCTGAACACAGCCGCCCCGGCGGAAGGAGCGTAAGCTGGCGGTGTTGCATGACCAAGCCTCCATTTAACAACCCCCACCCAGAGGGGTCGAGGCAGAGAAGGCTGACACGATTGGCAGACGTCATGAACGTGCAGGGGCACCCTCAAACGGTGAACCCGGGAGTTGACACTGCTCCAACACACCAGGGAATCAACCACCTCGGTGTTACCCAATGCGGTGGTTGTTCCTATAACCCCTCAAGAAAAAACTCCAAAACACACCTGCGGGTATACACCGGCTATACCGCAGTACAAGTGTTTCAGTTTCCAAAAAGGGTTAACCCAGGCCTACGGGTTGCAAACATCACTTCGGACCGGGCCTGGCGGTACGGGAAGCACAGGGTCACCAGAGGAGGTCAAAAAACCACCCCCACAGGCCCCTCTTCGCCATGCGTGAGAGAGGAGCGAAAAATTATGGAGAACCAGCCCCTAAGCACACCGTACCCGGTATTCCCCGGCGGTCTCCCAACCAAGTACTAACCAGGACCAACCTGTGTAGCGGCCGAGATCCGACGAGATCGAGCGCGTACAGAATGGCATGGCTGTAAGCCATGACGACAGTGCTGAGTAAAAACATACCCAACCAGGGTCTCCATAGCGCTTAACCCTGTGACACCCAGACCGACCTGGCATTTTTCCCCCTGAAAAAAGCCCAAGTCCCTCAGGGTACCAGAACAGCAGATCTGCATCCCCGGCGGACAACGGGTTCAACTGATCTGGACCAGCGTGACCAGAACCAGTCCCGTGCCCTAACCACGCCGACATGCCTACTCCAGGAGAAGGGCAGATATGCGTGTTGATCTTAACATGAAAAGAAGGCGCCACCCAGACGTTCGGACGAACCGCGCCTGGTGGCCCACCCCAAGGGCGTGAGACCCCACTACATATGTTCAGATCCATCCCGTCATCATCCCCCAGACATGAACGAGAATCCGTCGACAACCCACCCAGGTCATGGGATGTGGTCGCCGGAAGAGGAAAAACCCCCATCTCAGTTGCTTTATAAAAACGCTGTTTCAACCACAAGCAACCAAGGCGTGCCAGTCAATCGCCTGTTTACAGCGAGCTAGCACTATACGTGCGTCGGGACACACCCCCATCAATGAACAGGCTATTTAGACCTGTCATTGAATCCCCAAGGCGCCCAGGGGAACGACAAGAGGGGTGTGACACTCCCTAACTCCAACACTTCTGGAATAGAAAGAAGGAAGCATCAACAGTATGTATCCCAGTTTACACAGCCGGGGTAAAAAATGTTCACATTTTTACATCCCACCACCCTCCCATAGGAAAGAGACGGGGATCCCCAGAGAGACTTCCCACGCGAGCTGTACAGATTGAAAAGAATATATTGCACCTTGAGCCATGTAAAAAACTGGTTTTAGGGCCTCCGGGGAAGAGGCACCGAACCCATACACACTCAATAAACGAATTGAATCGAATATACATACAATAGAAAAGGACCCTTCTAGAGGGTCCACTCACTTTGACAATCTGAGGAGGAAGGCTCTGTACTCTGATGGAGGCTTCCTCACATGGAAGAAGGAGTCCGAACTCACAGAAGGCCTGAGTAGGCGCTTGGTGAGGAGGAGCCCTGACCACCCCCCCTGAAAACAGATCCATCACATGGACCTGAACAGCACACGGAAGTCCTACCAACAGAGACGCGCACGGTGACGTACTCTATGGCGGGGGAATTCCTGCGGTGCACACGCCCAATATACCAGGCCGTGGGACCAGGAACTCCCTCCCCCCCCCCCCCCCCCCCCCCCCCGTAACGTGCCGAACCGCCACGTGACGGGAACCTTGAAGGACAGGGGGTGTACCCCTGACCGACAGAACAATGGGGAGAGGAAAGGTTACCAGTTCACCCCTTTACGACCCCACACCCATGATACGACGTAATGACAAAAAGAGAATATGACACAGTCATAGTCAGCTCTATGAAGCGTTTCACAGCTCCACACAGCGCATGAGCTAACCTGCTATCTGATTTTTACTAAGGAAAAACACAGAATAGAGAAGGCTCTAAGAACCCCGGTCCAACATACACATGTGCTTCTGTGGCCAGTACAACCCAGTTGTAGGTCACATGACACACACAACCCATCATCACCTACAAAAAATGGCAAAAACACTCAACAGAGGAACGCCGTTTTTTTCACAATGAGAGAATACATCATTCTTGATTAGTATCGACCACAGGCCTTGCTAAGCACACATGACAGCAACCAAACCAATTTCCCTTTAGGAAATAAGTTTCTCCAGCAGATTTAGCACAACCTCAGCAATCAAGCTAAGAGTCACATCGTATCCCTACCACACAAAAGACACAATTAATGCACAACATGTCTGATAGGAGGTGATAAAGTCCCCAGGGAACCGGGGGGGAAAAACACAATCCCCCTATTTTACCCTCAATACGGCCAGTTAAAACAGGAAAACCTGTTAATGTGTGAACTCACTGTTCATTGTCATTACAGTCTGAGAAAGAACATTCTTTTACTCACTTGTCACCAAGCATAGCTTCATAGGTCAGTTGCCTTAGTAGTGAGTACACGGTACACATAAACACCATGATGTTTCTCACACAACAACCAGATCAATACATCACGATCTGCACGGAGAAGCTAACTGCCAGTGACAAAAACAGCTCACACACAACCCGCAACGTATCCCAAATGCATTGCAACAACACACGTTTTGGGAAAAAACACAGTTATTCACAATACATTTAGCAAAGTAAAAACCAGAAGACGTGTTATGAGGTCTGGCCAACCCCGTACCTACCCGGAACGCAGATCAGCGAAGTGCAGTCACAAGACACCGTAGAACACAGCCGTCCTGTGTTGTTCGACCCGGGCAGCGTCGCCGCTCCACCAGTCGCTACAGTCCTCTTTGTTGACGCAATCCCCGTCTAGGCTCAGGCAGGGTCGACGAACATCCCCTGTCAAGGATGACGTCGTGGTCAAGAGTGTAAAACATGTTAAAATCAAAGCACGTTCAACAGAATAGCATCAAGCTAACGGCTGCTCCAACCGTTCGGGTGCTATTGCTTCCGCTCGTGAGACGCCGATCTAACGACGCACGCGATCAGAAGCGAGCTCCCGGCGGCGCGCGAGAAGCCAAGCTACCCCGCGCCAGGCCACTGACCGGCTAACCGTAAGCCATGAACATGTAAACAATGACATAACACTCACCCAGACAGGCCGCCGTTCTGAACCCCTCCTCACTTTTTAAGAGAAAAGAGAAAACAAGACGTCAACACCGCTTCACAACGGTGACATTACCACGTCCGGCGGAATCAGCACAGTACCAACTGGCCTGTATAGCTGACTTTGAACATGAATCTGCCGCTATCGCACATTACATGCACATATCCCCTCGTGAAGGAATACTCTCATTTGGATATGAAAGATGGGGTCTTAACACGGTGACAGAGAGAATCCACTCGTCCAGAACACACAGGGATCACCAGTGTCAATGGTCGCGGCCCACTAGTTAAAACTATAATGGTCGCCAGACCAAGGCCTTCTGTCGCCTAGGCGGCTAAACAAAGGACCCTAGCCTGGGGCCGGTTTCCATAAACTTTGTCAAGTAGCCCCCATAGCACTAACAGACAAGTGGAGCCCGCCAGCAAACACTACTCACCCAACCTGGAACGCACCGCTCCTCACAACAGCGGCATGTCCGACAGTTCAGCTGTGGCCTGACAGGTTTCACCCCAACAAACACAGCAAGGAACTGCAGTTGAGAAGCATGCAGCGGCGTGCTCCCAATACGAAAACCGGTGGAGGGTTTTTAGAATGATCATCATCTTCTAGACACTCCAGTACGAAGACAATATCGCCGTATTTTCTCGAAAATAGTGAGAGAGAAAACAAAGATATGATGTCAACGTATCCTTGTTTCCCAAGCTGTTCCTAATCCAATTTCTTCCATCATGGTGTCAAGTGTGGGGATCTACCGAGGCACCTCTTCCTTGTGGTGAAAGCGAGAAGGAGGAGAGCAGGTGACCACACACCTGCTTATGAAGGTAAGCTGATGAGGGGTGTGGTCAGACTAATACTGGTATTAGAGGTACATTTGTGGTTTATTCAGTACGCGTGCACGTACGCGAGATAGTGCAGTAGCGATGCCAAGCTAAGCCACTAACGATACAGAACCCTTTCACTGTGACAATACACAGCATGTCTTTCACTGTGACAATACACAGCAGGTTAACCCTTTCACTGTGACAATACACAGCAGGTTGACCCTTTCACTGTGACAATACACAACAGGTTAACCCTTTCACTGTGACAACACACAGCAGGTTAACCCTTTCACTGTGACAATACACATCAGGTTAACCCTTTCACTGTGACAATACACAGCAGGTTAACCCTTTCACTGTGACAATACACAGCAGGTTAACCCTTTCAATGTGACAATACACAGCAGGTTAACCCTTTCACTGTGACAATACACAGCAGGTTAACCCTTTCACTGCGACAATACACAGCAGGTTAACCCTTTCACTGTGACAATACACAGCAGGTTAACCCTTTCACTGTGACAATACACAGCAGGTTAACCCTTTCACTGCGACAATACACAGCAGGTTAACCCTTTCACTGCGACATTACACAGCAGGTTAACCCTTTCACTGCGACAATACACAGCAGGTTAACCATTTCACTGTGACAATACACAGCAGGTTAAGCCTTTCACTGCGACAATACACAGCAGGTTAACCCTTTCACTGCGACAATACACAGCAGGTTAACCCTTTCACTGTGACAATACACATCAGGTTAACCCTTTCACTGTGACAATACACATCAGATTAACCCTTTCACTGTGACAATACACAGCAGGTTAACCCTTTCACTGTGACAATACACAGCAGGTTAACCCTTTCACTGCGACAATACACAGCAGGTTAACATTTTCACTGAGCATGTTAACCCTTTCACTGTGACAATACACAGCAGGTTGACCCTTTCACTGAGCAGGTTAACCCTTTCACTGTCACAATACACAGCATGTTAACCATTTCACTGTGACAATACACAGCAGGTTAACCCTTTCACTGCGACAATACACATAAGGTTAACCCTTTCACTGCGACAATACACAGAAGGTTAACCCTTTCACTCCCACACGACAGCAGGTTAACCCTTTCACTGTGACAATACACAGCAGGTTAACCCTTTCACTGTGACAATACACAGCAGGTTAACCCTTTCACTGTGACAATACACAGCAGGTCTTTCACTGTGACAATACACAGCAGGTTAACCCTTTCACTGTGACAATACACAGCAGGTTGACCCTTTCACTGTGACAATACACAACAGGTTAACCCTTTCACTGTGACAACACACAGCAGGTTAACCCTTTCACTGTGACAATACACATCAGGTTAACCCTTTCACTGTGACAATACACAGCAGGTTAACCCTTTCACTGTGACAATACACAGCAGGTTAACCCTTTCACTGTGACAATACACAGCAGGTTAACCCTTTCACTGTGACAATACACAGCAGGTTAACCCTTTCACTGCGACAATACACAGCAGGTTAACCCTTTCACTGTGACAATACACAGCAGGTTAACCCTTTCACTGTGACAATACACAGCAGGTTAACCCTTTCACTGCGACAATACACAGCAGGTTAACCCTTTCACTGCGACAATACACAGCAGGTTAACCCTTTCACTGCGACAATACACAGCAGGTTAACCCTTTCACTGTGACAATACACAGCAGGTTAAGCCTTTCACTGCGACAATACACAGAAGGTTAATCCTTTCACTCCCACACAACAGCAGGTTAACCCTTTCACTGTGACAATACACAGCAGGTTAACCCTTTCACTGTGAAAATACACAACAGGTTAACCCTTTCACTGTGACAATACACAGCATGTCTTTCACTGTGACAATACACAGCAGGTTAACCCTTTCACTGTGACAATACACAGCAGGTTGACCCTTTCACTGTGACAATACACAACAGGTTAACCCTTTCACTGTGACAATACACAGCAGGTTAACCCTTTCACTGTGACAATACACAGCAGGTTAACCCTTTCACTGTGACAATACACAGCAGGTTAACCCTTTCACTGTGACAATACACATCAGGTTGACCCTTTCACTGTGACAATACACAGCAGGTTAACCCTTTCACTGTGACAACACACAGCAGGTTAACCCTTTCACTGCGACAATACACATCAGGTTAACCCTTTCACTGTGACAATACACAGCAGGTTAACCCTTTCACTGCGACAATACACAGCAGGTTAACCCTTTCACTGTGACAATACACAGCAGGTTAACCCTTTCACTGCCACAATACACAGCAGGTTAACCCTTTCACTGTGACACTACACAGCAGGTTAACCCTTTCACGGTGACAATACACAGCAGGTTAACCCTTTCACTGCGACAATACAGCAGGTTAACCCTTTCACTGTGACAAAACACAGCAGGTTAACCCTTTCACTGCGACAATACACAGCAGGTTAACCCTTTCACTGTGACAATACACAGCAGGTTAACCCTTTCACTGTGACAATACACAGCAGGTTGACCCTTTCACTGTGACAATACACAACAGGTTAACCCTTTCACTGTGACAACACACAGCAGGTTAACCCTTTCACTGTGACAATACACAGCAGGTTAACCCTTTCACTGTGACAATACACAGCAGGTTAACCCTTTCACTGTGACAATACACAGCAGGTTAACCCTTTCACTGTGACAATACACAGCAGGTTGACCCTTTCACTGTGACAATACACAGCAGGTTAACCCTTTCACTGTGACAACACACAGCAGGTTAACCCTTTCACTGCGACAATACACATCAGGTTAACCCTTTCACTGTGACAATACACAGCAGGTTAACCCTTTCACTGCGACAATACACAGCAGGTTAACCCTTTCACTGTGACAATACACAGCAGGTTAACCCTTTCACTGCCACAATACACAGCAGGTTAACCCTTTCACTGTGACACTACACAGCAGGTTAACCCTTTCACTGTGACAATACACAGCAGGTTAACCCTTTCACTGCGACAATACAGCAGGTTAACCCTTTCACTGTGACAAAACACAGCAGGTTAACCCTTTCACTGCGACAATACACAGCAGGTTAACCCTTTCACTGTGACAATACACAGCAGGTTAACCCTTTCACTGTGACAATACACAGCAGGTTGACCCTTTCACTGCGACAATACACAGCAGGTTAACTCTTTCACTGCGACAATACACAGCAGGTTAACCCTTTCACTGTGACAATACACAGCAGGTTAACCCTTTCACTGTGACAATACATAACCCTTTCACTGTGACAATACACAGCAGGTTGACCTTTCACTGCGACAATACACAGCAGGTTAACCCTTTCACTGTGACAATACACAGCAGGTTAACCCTTTCACTGCGACAATACACAGCAGGTTAACCCTTTCACTGTGACAATACACAGCAGGTTGACCTTTCACTGCGACAATACACAGCAGGTTAACCCTTTCACTGTGACAATACACAGCAGGTTAACCCTTTCACTGTGACAATACACAGCAGGTTAACCCTTTCACTGTGACAATACACAGCAGGTTAACCCTTTCACTGCGACAATACACAGCAGGTTAACATTTTCACTGAGCATGTTAACCCTTTCACTGTGACAATACACAGCAGGTTGACCCTTTCACTGAGCAGGTTAACCCTTTCACTGTCACAATACACAGCATGTTAACCATTTCACTGTGACAATACACAGCAGGTTAACCCTTTCACTGCGACAATACACATAAGGTTAACCCTTTCACTGCGACAATACACAGAAGGTTAACCCTTTCACTCCCACACGACAGCAGGTTAACCCTTTCACTGTGACAATACACAGCAGGTCTTTCACTGTGACAATACACAGCAGGTTAACCCTTTCACTGTGACAATACACAGCAGGTTGACCCTTTCACTGTGACAATACACAACAGGTTAACCCTTTCACTGTGACAACACACAGCAGGTTAACCCTTTCACTGCGACAATACACATAAGGTTAACCCTTTCACTGCGACAATACACAGAAGGTTAACCCTTTCACTCCCACACGACAGCAGGTTAACCCTTTCACTGTGACAATACACAGCAGGTTAACCCTTTCACTGTGACAATACACAGCAGGTTAACCCTTTCACTGTGACAATACACAGCAGGTTAACCCTTTCAATGTGACAATACACAGCAGGCTAACCCTTTCACTGTGACAATACACAGCAGGTTAACCCTTTCACTGCGACAATACACAGCAGGTTAACCCTTTCACTGTGACAATACACAGCAGGTTAACCCTTTCACTGTGACAATACACAGCAGGTTAACCCTTTCACTGCGACAATACACAGCAGGTTAACCCTTTCACTGTGACAATACACAGCAGGTTAAGCCTTTCACTGCGACAATACACAGCAGGTTAACCCTTTCACTGCGACAATACACAGCAGGTTAACCCTTTCACTGTGACAATACACATCAGGTTAACCCTTTCACTGTGACAATACACATCAGATTAACCCTTTCACTGTGACAATACACAGCAGGTTAACCCTTTCACTGTGACAATACACAGCAGGTTAACCCTTTCACTGCGACAATACACAGCAGGTTAACATTTTCACTGAGCATGTTAACCCTTTCACTGTGACAATACACAGCAGGTTGACCCTTTCACTGAGCAGGTTAACCCTTTCACTGTCACAATACACAGCATGTTAACCATTTCACTGTGACAATACACAGCAGGTTAACCCTTTCACTGCGACAATACACATAAGGTTAACCCTTTCACTGCGACAATACACAGAAGGTTAACCCTTTCACTCCCACACGACAGCAGGTTAACCCTTTCACTGTGACAATACACAGCAGGTTAACCCTTTCACTGTGACAATACACAGCAGGTTAACCCTTTCACTGTGACAATACACAGCAGGTCTTTCACTGTGACAATACACAGCAGGTTAACCCTTTCACTGTGACAATACACAGCAGGTTGACCCTTTCACTGTGACAATACACAACAGGTTAACCCTTTCACTGTGACAACACACAGCAGGTTAACCCTTTCACTGTGACAATACACATCAGGTTAACCCTTTCACTGTGACAATACACAGCAGGTTAACCCTTTCACTGTGACAATACACAGCAGGTTAACCCTTTCACTGTGACAATACACAGCAGGTTAACCCTTTCACTGTGACAATACACAGCAGGTTAACCCTTTCACTGCGACAATACACAGCAGGTTAACCCTTTCACTGTGACAATACACAGCAGGTTAACCCTTTCACTGTGACAATACACAGCAGGTTAACCCTTTCACTGCGACAATACACAGCAGGTTAACCCTTTCACTGCGACAATACACAGCAGGTTAACCCTTTCACTGCGACAATACACAGCAGGTTAACCCTTTCACTGTGACAATACACAGCAGGTTAAGCCTTTCACTGCGACAATACACAGAAGGTTAACCCTTTCACTCCCACACAACAGCAGGTTAACCCTTTCACTGTGACAATACACAGCAGGTTAACCCTTTCACTGTGAAAATACACAACAGGTTAACCCTTTCACTGTGACAATACACAGCATGTCTTTCACTGTGACAATACACAGCAGGTTAACCCTTTCACTGTGACAATACACAGCAGGTTGACCCTTTCACTGTGACAATACACAACAGGTTAACCATTTCACTGTGACAATACACAGCAGGTTAACCCTTTCACTGTGACAATACACAGCAGGTTAACCCTTTCACTGTGACAATACACAGCAGGTTAACCCTTTCACTGTGACAATACACAGCAGGTTGACCCTTTCACTGTGACAATACACAGCAGGTTAACCCTTTCACTGTGACAACACACAGCAGGTTAACCCTTTCACTGCGACAATACACATCAGGTTAACCCTTTCACTGTGACAATACACAGCAGGTTAACCCTTTCACTGCGACAATACACAGCAGTTTAACCCTTTCACTGTGACAATACACAGCAGGTTAACCCTTTCACTGCCACAATACACAGCAGGTTAACCCTTTCACTGTGACACTACACAGCAGGTTAACCCTTTCACTGTGACAATACACAGCAGGTTAACCCTTTCACTGCGACAATACAGCAGGTTAACCCTTTCACTGTGACAAAACACAGCAGGTTAACCCTTTCACTGCGACAATACACAGCAGGTTAACCCTTTCACTGTGACAATACACAGCAGGTTAACCCTTTCACTGTGACAATACACAGCAGGTTAACCCTTTCACTGTGACAATACACAACAGGTTAACCCTTTCACTGTGACAACACACAGCAGGTTAACCCTTTCACTGTGACAATACACAGCAGGTTAACCCTTTCACTGTGACAATACACAGCAGGTTAACCCTTTCACTGTGACAATACACAGCAGGTTAACCCTTTCACTGTGACAATACACAGCAGGTTGACCCTTTCACTGTGACAATACACAGCAGGTTAACCCTTTCACTGTGACAACACACAGCAGGTTAACCCTTTCACTGCGACAATACACATCAGGTTAACCCTTTCACTGTGACAATACACAGCAGGTTAACCCTTTCACTGCGACAATACACAGCAGGTTAACCCTTTCACTGTGACAATACACAGCAGGTTAACCCTTTCACTGCCACAATACACAGCAGGTTAACCCTTTCACTGTGACACTACACAGCAGGTTAACCCTTTCACTGTGACAATACACAGCAGGTTAACCCTTTCACTGCGACAATACAGCAGGTTAACCCTTTCACTGTGACAAAACACAGCAGGTTAACCCTTTCACTGCGACAATACACAGCAGGTTAACCCTTTCACTGTGACAATACGCAGCAGGTTAACCCTTTCACTGTGACAATACACAGCAGGTTGACCCTTTCACTGTGACAATACACAGCAGGTTAACCCTTTCACTGTGACAATACACAGCAGGTTAACCCTTTCACTGTGACAATACACAGCAGGTTAACCCTTTCACTGCGACAATACACAGCAGGTTAACATTTTCACTGAGCATGTTAACCCTTTCACTGTGACAATACACAGCAGGTTGACCCTTTCACTGAGCAGGTTAACCCTTTCACTGTCACAATACACAGCATGTTAACCATTTCACTGTGACAATACACAGCAGGTTAACCCTTTCACTGCGACAATACACATAAGGTTAACCCTTTCACTGCGACAATACACAGAAGGTTAACCCTTTCACTCCCACACGACAGCAGGTTAACCCTTTCACTGTGACAATACACAGCAGGTTAACCCTTTCACTGTGACAATACACAGCAGGTTAACCCTTTCACTGTGACAATACACAGCAGGTCTTTCACTGTGACAATACACAGCAGGTTAACCCTTTCACTGTGACAATACACAGCAGGTTGACCCTTTCACTGTGACAATACACAACAGGTTAACCCTTTCACTGTGACAACACACAGCAGGTTAACCCTTTCACTGTGACAATACACATCAGGTTAACCCTTTCACTGTGACAATACACAGCAGGTTAACCCTTTCACTGTGACAATACACAGCAGGTTAACCCTTTCACTGTGACAATACACAGCAGGTTAACCCTTTCACTGTGACAATACACAGCAGGTTAACCCTTTCACTGCGACAATACACAGCAGGTTAACCCTTTCACTGTGACAATACACAGCAGGTTAACCCTTTCACTGTGACAATACACAGCAGGTTAACCCTTTCACTGCGACAATACACAGCAGGTTAACCCTTTCACTGCGACAATACACAGCAGGTTAACCCTTTCACTGCGACAATACACAGCAGGTTAACCCTTTCACTGTGACAATACACAGCAGGTTAAGCCTTTCACTGCGACAATACACAGAAGGTTAATCCTTTCACTCCCACACAACAGCAGGTTAACCCTTTCACTGTGACAATACACAGCAGGTTAACCCTTTCACTGTGAAAATACACAACAGGTTAACCCTTTCACTGTGACAATACACAGCATGTCTTTCACTGTGACAATACACAGCAGGTTAACCCTTTCACTGTGACAATACACAGCAGGTTGACCCTTTCACTGTGACAATACACAACAGGTTAACCCTTTCACTGTGACAATACACAGCAGGTTAACCCTTTCACTGTGACAATACACAGCAGGTTAACCCTTTCACTGTGACAATACACAGCAGGTTAACCCTTTCACTGTGACAATACACATCAGGTTGACCCTTTCACTGTGACAATACACAGCAGGTTAACCCTTTCACTGTGACAACACACAGCAGGTTAACCCTTTCACTGCGACAATACACATCAGGTTAACCCTTTCACTGTGACAATACACAGCAGGTTAACCCTTTCACTGCGACAATACACAGCAGGTTAACCCTTTCACTGTGACAATACACAGCAGGTTAACCCTTTCACTGCCACAATACACAGCAGGTTAACCCTTTCACTGTGACACTACACAGCAGGTTAACCCTTTCACGGTGACAATACACAGCAGGTTAACCCTTTCACTGCGACAATACAGCAGGTTAACCCTTTCACTGTGACAAAACACAGCAGGTTAACCCTTTCACTGCGACAATACAGCAGGTTAACCCTTTCACTGTGACATCACACAGCAGGTTAACCCTTTCACTGTGACAATACACAGCAGGTTAACCCTTTCACTGTGACAATACACAGCAGGTTAACCCTTTCACTGTGACAATACACAGCAGGTTAACCCTTTCACTGTGACAATACACAGCAGGTTGACCCTTTCACTGTGACAATACACAGCAGGTTAACCCTTTCACTGTGACAACACACAGCAGGTTAACCCTTTCACTGCGACAATACACATCAGGTTAACCCTTTCACTGTGACAATACACAGCAGGTTAACCCTTTCACTGCGACAATACACAGCAGGTTAACCCTTTCACTGTGACAATACACAGCAGGTTAACCCTTTCACTGCCACAATACACAGCAGGTTAACCCTTTCACTGTGACACTACACAGCAGGTTAACCCTTTCACTGTGACAATACACAGCAGGTTAACCCTTTCACTGCGACAATACAGCAGGTTAACCCTTTCACTGTGACAAAACACAGCAGGTTAACCCTTTCACTGCGACAATACACAGCAGGTTAACCCTTTCACTGTGACAATACACAGCAGGTTAACCCTTTCACTGTGACAATACACAGCAGGTTGACCCTTTCACTGCGACAATACACAGCAGGTTAACTCTTTCACTGCGACAATACACAGCAGGTTAACCCTTTCACTGTGACAATACACAGCAGGTTAACCCTTTCACTGTGACAATACATAACCCTTTCACTGTGACAATACACAGCAGGTTGACCTTTCACTGCGACAATACACAGCAGGTTAACCCTTTCACTGTGACAATACACAGCAGGTTAACCCTTTCACTGCGACAATACACAGCAGGTTAACCCTTTCACTGTGACAATACACAGCAGGTTGACCTTTCACTGCGACAATACACAGCAGGTTAACCCTTTCACTGTGACAATACACAGCAGGTTAACCCTTTCACTGTGACAATACACAGCAGGTTAACCCTTTCACTGTGACAATACACAGCAGGTTAACCCTTTCACTGCGACAATACACAGCAGGTTAACATTTTCACTGAGCATGTTAACCCTTTCACTGTGACAATACACAGCAGGTTGACCCTTTCACTGAGCAGGTTAACCCTTTCACTGTCACAATACACAGCATGTTAACCATTTCACTGTGACAATACACAGCAGGTTAACCCTTTCACTGCGACAATACACATAAGGTTAACCCTTTCACTGCGACAATACACAGAAGGTTAACCCTTTCACTCCCACACGACAGCAGGTTAACCCTTTCACTGTGACAATACACAGCAGGTCTTTCACTGTGACAATACACAGCAGGTTAACCCTTTCACTGTGACAATACACAGCAGGTTGACCCTTTCACTGTGACAATACACAACAGGTTAACCCTTTCACTGTGACAACACACAGCAGGTTAACCCTTTCACTGCGACAATACACATAAGGTTAACCCTTTCACTGCGACAATACACAGAAGGTTAACCCTTTCACTCCCACACGACAGCAGGTTAACCCTTTCACTGTGACAATACACAGCAGGTTAACCCTTTCACTGTGACAATACACAGCAGGTTAACCCTTTCACTGTGACAATACACAGCAGGTTAACCCTTTCAATGTGACAATACACAGCAGGCTAACCCTTTCACTGTGACAATACACAGCAGGTTAACCCTTTCACTGCGACAATACACAGCAGGTTAACCCTTTCACTGTGACAATACACAGCAGGTTAACCCTTTCACTGTGACAATACACAGCAGGTTAACCCTTTCACTGCGACAATACACAGCAGGTTAACCCTTTCACTGTGACAATACACAGCAGGTTAAGCCTTTCACTGCGACAATACACAGCAGGTTAACCCTTTCACTGCGACAATACACAGCAGGTTAACCCTTTCACTGTGACAATACACATCAGGTTAACCCTTTCACTGTGACAATACACATCAGATTAACCCTTTCACTGTGACAATACACAGCAGGTTAACCCTTTCACTGTGACAATACACAGCAGGTTAACCCTTTCACTGCGACAATACACAGCAGGTTAACATTTTCACTGAGCATGTTAACCCTTTCACTGTGACAATACACAGCAGGTTGACCCTTTCACTGAGCAGGTTAACCCTTTCACTGTCACAATACACAGCATGTTAACCATTTCACTGTGACAATACACAGCAGGTTAACCCTTTCACTGCGACAATACACATAAGGTTAACCCTTTCACTGCGACAATACACAGAAGGTTAACCCTTTCACTCCCACACGACAGCAGGTTAACCCTTTCACTGTGACAATACACAGCAGGTTAACCCTTTCACTGTGACAATACACAGCAGGTTAACCCTTTCACTGTGACAATACACAGCAGGTCTTTCACTGTGACAATACACAGCAGGTTAACCCTTTCACTGTGACAATACACAGCAGGTTGACCCTTTCACTGTGACAATACACAACAGGTTAACCCTTTCACTGTGACAACACACAGCAGGTTAACCCTTTCACTGTGACAATACACATCAGGTTAACCCTTTCACTGTGACAATACACAGCAGGTTAACCCTTTCACTGTGACAATACACAGCAGGTTAACCCTTTCACTGTGACAATACACAGCAGGTTAACCCTTTCACTGTGACAATACACAGCAGGTTAACCCTTTCACTGCGACAATACACAGCAGGTTAACCCTTTCACTGTGACAATACACAGCAGGTTAACCCTTTCACTGTGACAATACACAGCAGGTTAACCCTTTCACTGCGACAATACACAGCAGGTTAACCCTTTCACTGCGACAATACACAGCAGGTTAACCCTTTCACTGCGACAATACACAGCAGGTTAACCCTTTCACTGTGACAATACACAGCAGGTTAAGCCTTTCACTGCGACAATACACAGAAGGTTAACCCTTTCACTCCCACACAACAGCAGGTTAACCCTTTCACTGTGACAATACACAGCAGGTTAACCCTTTCACTGTGAAAATACACAACAGGTTAACCCTTTCACTGTGACAATACACAGCATGTCTTTCACTGTGACAATACACAGCAGGTTAACCCTTTCACTGTGACAATACACAGCAGGTTGACCCTTTCACTGTGACAATACACAACAGGTTAACCATTTCACTGTGACAATACACAGCAGGTTAACCCTTTCACTGTGACAATACACAGCAGGTTAACCCTTTCACTGTGACAATACACAGCAGGTTAACCCTTTCACTGTGACAATACACAGCAGGTTGACCCTTTCACTGTGACAATACACAGCAGGTTAACCCTTTCACTGTGACAACACACAGCAGGTTAACCCTTTCACTGCGACAATACACATCAGGTTAACCCTTTCACTGTGACAATACACAGCAGGTTAACCCTTTCACTGCGACAATACACAGCAGTTTAACCCTTTCACTGTGACAATACACAGCAGGTTAACCCTTTCACTGCCACAATACACAGCAGGTTAACCCTTTCACTGTGACACTACACAGCAGGTTAACCCTTTCACTGTGACAATACACAGCAGGTTAACCCTTTCACTGCGACAATACAGCAGGTTAACCCTTTCACTGTGACAAAACACAGCAGGTTAACCCTTTCACTGCGACAATACACAGCAGGTTAACCCTTTCACTGTGACAATACACAGCAGGTTAACCCTTTCACTGTGACAATACACAGCAGGTTAACCCTTTCACTGTGACAATACACAACAGGTTAACCCTTTCACTGTGACAACACACAGCAGGTTAACCCTTTCACTGTGACAATACACAGCAGGTTAACCCTTTCACTGTGACAATACACAGCAGGTTAACCCTTTCACTGTGACAATACACAGCAGGTTAACCCTTTCACTGTGACAATACACAGCAGGTTGACCCTTTCACTGTGACAATACACAGCAGGTTAACCCTTTCACTGTGACAACACACAGCAGGTTAACCCTTTCACTGCGACAATACACATCAGGTTAACCCTTTCACTGTGACAATACACAGCAGGTTAACCCTTTCACTGCGACAATACACAGCAGGTTAACCCTTTCACTGTGACAATACACAGCAGGTTAACCCTTTCACTGCCACAATACACAGCAGGTTAACCCTTTCACTGTGACACTACACAGCAGGTTAACCCTTTCACTGTGACAATACACAGCAGGTTAACCCTTTCACTGCGACAATACAGCAGGTTAACCCTTTCACTGTGACAAAACACAGCAGGTTAACCCTTTCACTGCGACAATACACAGCAGGTTAACCCTTTCACTGTGACAATACGCAGCAGGTTAACCCTTTCACTGTGACAATACACAGCAGGTTGACCCTTTCACTGCGACAATACACAGCAGGTTAACTCTTTCACTGCGACAATACACAGCAGGTTAACCCTTTCACTGTGACAATACACAGCAGGTTAACCCTTTCACTGTGACAATACATAACCCTTTCACTGTGACAATACACAGCAGGTTGACCTTTCACTGCGACAATACACAGCAGGTTAACATTTTCACTGAGCATGTTAACCCTTTCACTGTGACAATACACAGCAGGTTGACCCTTTCACTGAGCAGGTTAACCCTTTCACTGTCACAATACACAGCATGTTAACCATTTCACTGTGACAATACACAGCAGGTTAACCCTTTCACTGCGACAATACACATAAGGTTAACCCTTTCACTGCGACAATACACAGAAGGTTAACCCTTTCACTCCCACACGACAGCAGGTTAACCCTTTCACTGTGACAATACACAGCAGGTTAACCCTTTCACTGTGACAATACACAGCAGGTTAACCCTTTCACTGTGACAATACACAGCAGGTCTTTCACTGTGACAATACACAGCAGGTTAACCCTTTCACTGTGACAATACACAGCAGGTTGACCCTTTCACTGTGACAATACACAACAGGTTAACCCTTTCACTGTGACAACACACAGCAGGTTAACCCTTTCACTGTGACAATACACATCAGGTTAACCCTTTCACTGTGACAATACACAGCAGGTTAACCCTTTCACTGTGACAATACACAGCAGGTTAACCCTTTCACTGTGACAATACACAGCAGGTTAACCCTTTCACTGTGACAATACACAGCAGGTTAACCCTTTCACTGCGACAATACACAGCAGGTTAACCCTTTCACTGTGACAATACACAGCAGGTTAACCCTTTCACTGTGACAATACACAGCAGGTTAACCCTTTCACTGCGACAATACACAGCAGGTTAACCCTTTCACTGCGACAATACACAGCAGGTTAACCCTTTCACTGCGACAATACACAGCAGGTTAACCCTTTCACTGTGACAATACACAGCAGGTTAAGCCTTTCACTGCGACAATACACAGAAGGTTAATCCTTTCACTCCCACACAACAGCAGGTTAACCCTTTCACTGTGACAATACACAGCAGGTTAACCCTTTCACTGTGAAAATACACACCAGGTTAACCCTTTCACTGTGACAATACACAGCATGTCTTTCACTGTGACAATACACAGCAGGTTAACCCTTTCACTGTGACAATACACAGCAGGTTGACCCTTTCACTGTGACAATACACAACAGGTTAACCCTTTCACTGTGACAATACACAGCAGGTTAACCCTTTCACTGTGACAATACACAGCAGGTTAACCCTTTCACTGTGACAATACACAGCAGGTTAACCCTTTCACTGTGACAATACACATCAGGTTGACCCTTTCACTGTGACAATACACAGCAGGTTAACCCTTTCACTGTGACAACACACAGCAGGTTAACCCTTTCACTGCGACAATACACATCAGGTTAACCCTTTCACTGTGACAATACACAGCAGGTTAACCCTTTCACTGCGACAATACACAGCAGGTTAACCCTTTCACTGTGACAATACACAGCAGGTTAACCCTTTCACTGCCACAATACACAGCAGGTTAACCCTTTCACTGTGACACTACACAGCAGGTTAACCCTTTCACGGTGACAATACACAGCAGGTTAACCCTTTCACTGCGACAATACAGCAGGTTAACCCTTTCACTGTGACAAAACACAGCAGGTTAACCCTTTCACTGCGACAATACACAGCAGGTTAACCCTTTCACTGTGACAATACACAGCAGGTTAACCCTTTCACTGTGACAATACACAGCAGGTTGACCCTTTCACTGTGACAATACACAACAGGTTAACCCTTTCACTGTGACAACACACAGCAGGTTAACCCTTTCACTGTGACAATACACAGCAGGTTAACCCTTTCACTGTGACAATACACAGCAGGTTAACCCTTTCACTGTGACAATACACAGCAGGTTAACCCTTTCACTGTGACAATACACAGCAGGTTGACCCTTTCACTGTGACAATACACAGCAGGTTAACCCTTTCACTGTGACAACACACAGCAGGTTAACCCTTTCACTGCGACAATACACATCAGGTTAACCCTTTCACTGTGACAATACACAGCAGGTTAACCCTTTCACTGTGACAATACACAGCAGGTTAACCCTTTCACTGTGACAATACACAGCAGGTTAACCCTTTCACTGTGACAATACACAGCAGGTTGACCCTTTCACTGTGACAATACACAGCAGGTTAACCCTTTCACTGTGACAACACACAGCAGGTTAACCCTTTCACTGCGACAATACACATCAGGTTAACCCTTTCACTGTGACAATACACAGCAGGTTAACCCTTTCACTGCGACAATACACAGCAGTTTAACCCTTTCACTGTGACAATACACAGCAGGTTAACCCTTTCACTGCCACAATACACAGCAGGTTAACCCTTTCACTGTGACACTACACAGCAGGTTAACCCTTTCACTGTGACAATACACAGCAGGTTAACCCTTTCACTGCGACAATACAGCAGGTTAACCCTTTCACTGTGACAAAACACAGCAGGTTAACCCTTTCACTGCGACAATACACAGCAGGTTAACCCTTTCACTGTGACAATACACAGCAGGTTAACCCTTTCACTGTGACAATACACAGCAGGTTAACCCTTTCACTGTGACAATACACAACAGGTTAACCCTTTCACTGTGACAACACACAGCAGGTTAACCCTTTCACTGTGACAATACACAGCAGGTTAACCCTTTCACTGTGACAATACACAGCAGGTTAACCCTTTCACTGTGACAATACACAGCAGGTTAACCCTTTCACTGTGACAATACACAGCAGGTTGACCCTTTCACTGTGACAATACACAGCAGGTTAACCCTTTCACTGTGACAACACACAGCAGGTTAACCCTTTCACTGCGACAATACACATCAGGTTAACCCTTTCACTGTGACAATACACAGCAGGTTAACCCTTTCACTGCGACAATACACAGCAGGTTAACCCTTTCACTGTGACAATACACAGCAGGTTAACCCTTTCACTGCCACAATACACAGCAGGTTAACCCTTTCACTGTGACACTACACAGCAGGTTAACCCTTTCACTGTGACAATACACAGCAGGTTAACCCTTTCACTGCGACAATACAGCAGGTTAACCCTTTCACTGTGACAAAACACAGCAGGTTAACCCTTTCACTGCGACAATACACAGCAGGTTAACCCTTTCACTGTGACAATACGCAGCAGGTTAACCCTTTCACTGTGACAATACACAGCAGGTTGACCCTTTCACTGCGACAATACACAGCAGGTTAACTCTTTCACTGCGACAATACACAGCAGGTTAACCCTTTCACTGTGACAATACACAGCAGGTTAACCCTTTCACTGTGACAATACATAACCCTTTCACTGTGACAATACACAGCAGGTTGACCTTTCACTGCGACAATACACAGCAGGTTAACATTTTCACTGAGCATGTTAACCCTTTCACTGTGACAATACACAGCAGGTTGACCCTTTCACTGAGCAGGTTAACCCTTTCACTGTCACAATACACAGCATGTTAACCATTTCACTGTGACAATACACAGCAGGTTAACCCTTTCACTGCGACAATACACATAAGGTTAACCCTTTCACTGCGACAATACACAGAAGGTTAACCCTTTCACTCCCACACAACAGCAGGTTAACCCTTTCACTGTGACAATACACAGCAGGTTAACCCTTTCACTGCGACAATACACAGCAGGTTAACCCTTTCACTGCGACAATACACAGCAGGTTAACCCTTTCACTGTGACAATACACAGCAGGTTAAGCCTTTCACTGCGACAATACACAGAAGGTTAATCCTTTCACTCCCACACAACAGCAGGTTAACCCTTTCACTGTGACAATACACAGCAGGTTAACCCTTTCACTGTGAAAATACACAACAGGTTAACCCTTTCACTGTGACAATACACAGCATGTCTTTCACTGTGACAATACACAGCAGGTTAACCCTTTCACTGCGACAATACACAGCAGGTTAACCCTTTCACTGCGACAATACACAGCAGGTTAACCCTTTCACTGTGACAATACACAGCAGGTTAAGCCTTTCACTGCGACAATACACAGAAGGTTAACCCTTTCACTCCCACACAACAGCAGGTTAACCCTTTCACTGTGACAATACACAGCAGGTTAACCCTTTCACTGTGAAAATACACAACAGGTTAACCCTTTCACTGTGACAATACACAGCATGTCTTTCACTGTGACAATACACAGCAGGTTAACCCTTTCACTGTGACAATACACAGCAGGTTGACCCTTTCACTGTGACAATACACAACAGGTTAACCATTTCACTGTGACAATACACAGCAGGTTAACCCTTTCACTGTGACAATACACAGCAGGTTAACCCTTTCACTGTGACAATACACAGCAGGTTAACCCTTTCACTGTGACAATACACAGCAGGTTGACCCTTTCACTGTGACAATACACAGCAGGTTAACCCTTTCACTGTGACAACACACAGCAGGTTAACCCTTTCACTGCGACAATACACATCAGGTTAACCCTTTCACTGTGACAATACACAGCAGGTTAACCCTTTCACTGCGACAATACACAGCAGTTTAACCCTTTCACTGTGACAATACACAGCAGGTTAACCCTTTCACTGCCACAATACACAGCAGGTTAACCCTTTCACTGTGACACTACACAGCAGGTTAACCCTTTCACTGTGACAATACACAGCAGGTTAACCCTTTCACTGCGACAATACAGCAGGTTAACCCTTTCACTGTGACAAAACACAGCAGGTTAACCCTTTCACTGCGACAATACACAGCAGGTTAACCCTTTCACTGTGACAATACACAGCAGGTTAACCCTTTCACTGTGACAATACACAGCAGGTTAACCCTTTCACTGTGACAATACACAACAGGTTAACCCTTTCACTGTGACAACACACAGCAGGTTAACCCTTTCACTGTGACAATACACAGCAGGTTAACCCTTTCACTGTGACAATACACAGCAGGTTAACCCTTTCACTGTGACAATACACAGCAGGTTAACCCTTTCACTGTGACAATACACAGCAGGTTGACCCTTTCACTGTGACAATACACAGCAGGTTAACCCTTTCACTGTGACAACACACAGCAGGTTAACCCTTTCACTGCGACAATACACATCAGGTTAACCCTTTCACTGTGACAATACACAGCAGGTTAACCCTTTCACTGCGACAATACACAGCAGGTTAACCCTTTCACTGTGACAATACACAGCAGGTTAACCCTTTCACTGCCACAATACACAGCAGGTTAACCCTTTCACTGTGACACTACACAGCAGGTTAACCCTTTCACTGTGACAATACACAGCAGGTTAACCCTTTCACTGCGACAATACAGCAGGTTAACCCTTTCACTGTGACAAAACACAGCAGGTTAACCCTTTCACTGCGACAATACACAGCAGGTTAACCCTTTCACTGTGACAATACGCAGCAGGTTAACCCTTTCACTGTGACAATACACAGCAGGTTGACCCTTTCACTGCGACAATACACAGCAGGTTAACTCTTTCACTGCGACAATACACAGCAGGTTAACCCTTTCACTGTGACAATACACAGCAGGTTAACCCTTTCACTGTGACAATACATAACCCTTTCACTGTGACAATACACAGCAGGTTGACCTTTCACTGCGACAATACACAGCAGGTTAACATTTTCACTGAGCATGTTAACCCTTTCACTGTGACAATACACAGCAGGTTGACCCTTTCACTGAGCAGGTTAACCCTTTCACTGTCACAATACACAGCATGTTAACCATTTCACTGTGACAATACACAGCAGGTTAACCCTTTCACTGCGACAATACACATAAGGTTAACCCTTTCACTGCGACAATACACAGAAGGTTAACCCTTTCACTCCCACACGACAGCAGGTTAACCCTTTCACTGTGACAATACACAGCAGGTTAACCCTTTCACTGTGACAATACACAGCAGGTTAACCCTTTCACTGTGACAATACACAGCAGGTCTTTCACTGTGACAATACACAGCAGGTTAACCCTTTCACTGTGACAATACACAGCAGGTTGACCCTTTCACTGTGACAATACACAACAGGTTAACCCTTTCACTGTGACAACACACAGCAGGTTAACCCTTTCACTGTGACAATACACATCAGGTTAACCCTTTCACTGTGACAATACACAGCAGGTTAACCCTTTCACTGTGACAATACACAGCAGGTTAACCCTTTCACTGTGACAATACACAGCAGGTTAACCCTTTCACTGTGACAATACACAGCAGGTTAACCCTTTCACTGCGACAATACACAGCAGGTTAACCCTTTCACTGTGACAATACACAGCAGGTTAACCCTTTCACTGTGACAATACACAGCAGGTTAACCCTTTCACTGCGACAATACACAGCAGGTTAACCCTTTCACTGCGACAATACACAGCAGGTTAACCCTTTCACTGCGACAATACACAGCAGGTTAACCCTTTCACTGTGACAATACACAGCAGGTTAAGCCTTTCACTGCGACAATACACAGAAGGTTAATCCTTTCACTCCCACACAACAGCAGGTTAACCCTTTCACTGTGACAATACACAGCAGGTTAACCCTTTCACTGTGAAAATACACACCAGGTTAACCCTTTCACTGTGACAATACACAGCATGTCTTTCACTGTGACAATACACAGCAGGTTAACCCTTTCACTGTGACAATACACAGCAGGTTGACCCTTTCACTGTGACAATACACAACAGGTTAACCCTTTCACTGTGACAATACACAGCAGGTTAACCCTTTCACTGTGACAATACACAGCAGGTTAACCCTTTCACTGTGACAATACACAGCAGGTTAACCCTTTCACTGTGACAATACACATCAGGTTGACCCTTTCACTGTGACAATACACAGCAGGTTAACCCTTTCACTGTGACAACACACAGCAGGTTAACCCTTTCACTGCGACAATACACATCAGGTTAACCCTTTCACTGTGACAATACACAGCAGGTTAACCCTTTCACTGCGACAATACACAGCAGGTTAACCCTTTCACTGTGACAATACACAGCAGGTTAACCCTTTCACTGCCACAATACACAGCAGGTTAACCCTTTCACTGTGACACTACACAGCAGGTTAACCCTTTCACGGTGACAATACACAGCAGGTTAACCCTTTCACTGCGACAATACAGCAGGTTAACCCTTTCACTGTGACAAAACACAGCAGGTTAACCCTTTCACTGCGACAATACACAGCAGGTTAACCCTTTCACTGTGACAATACACAGCAGGTTAACCCTTTCACTGTGACAATACACAGCAGGTTGACCCTTTCACTGTGACAATACACAACAGGTTAACCCTTTCACTGTGACAACACACAGCAGGTTAACCCTTTCACTGTGACAATACACAGCAGGTTAACCCTTTCACTGTGACAATACACAGCAGGTTAACCCTTTCACTGTGACAATACACAGCAGGTTAACCCTTTCACTGTGACAATACACAGCAGGTTGACCCTTTCACTGTGACAATACACAGCAGGTTAACCCTTTCACTGTGACAACACACAGCAGGTTAACCCTTTCACTGCGACAATACACATCAGGTTAACCCTTTCACTGTGACAATACACAGCAGGTTAACCCTTTCACTGTGACAATACACAGCAGGTTAACCCTTTCACTGTGACAATACACAGCAGGTTAACCCTTTCACTGTGACAATACACAGCAGGTTGACCCTTTCACTGTGACAATACACAGCAGGTTAACCCTTTCACTGTGACAACACACAGCAGGTTAACCCTTTCACTGCGACAATACACATCAGGTTAACCCTTTCACTGTGACAATACACAGCAGGTTAACCCTTTCACTGCGACAATACACAGCAGTTTAACCCTTTCACTGTGACAATACACAGCAGGTTAACCCTTTCACTGCCACAATACACAGCAGGTTAACCCTTTCACTGTGACACTACACAGCAGGTTAACCCTTTCACTGTGACAATACACAGCAGGTTAACCCTTTCACTGCGACAATACAGCAGGTTAACCCTTTCACTGTGACAAAACACAGCAGGTTAACCCTTTCACTGCGACAATACACAGCAGGTTAACCCTTTCACTGTGACAATACACAGCAGGTTAACCCTTTCACTGTGACAATACACAGCAGGTTAACCCTTTCACTGTGACAATACACAACAGGTTAACCCTTTCACTGTGACAACACACAGCAGGTTAACCCTTTCACTGTGACAATACACAGCAGGTTAACCCTTTCACTGTGACAATACACAGCAGGTTAACCCTTTCACTGTGACAATACACAGCAGGTTAACCCTTTCACTGTGACAATACACAGCAGGTTGACCCTTTCACTGTGACAATACACAGCAGGTTAACCCTTTCACTGTGACAACACACAGCAGGTTAACCCTTTCACTGCGACAATACACATCAGGTTAACCCTTTCACTGTGACAATACACAGCAGGTTAACCCTTTCACTGCGACAATACACAGCAGGTTAACCCTTTCACTGTGACAATACACAGCAGGTTAACCCTTTCACTGCCACAATACACAGCAGGTTAACCCTTTCACTGTGACACTACACAGCAGGTTAACCCTTTCACTGTGACAATACACAGCAGGTTAACCCTTTCACTGCGACAATACAGCAGGTTAACCCTTTCACTGTGACAAAACACAGCAGGTTAACCCTTTCACTGCGACAATACACAGCAGGTTAACCCTTTCACTGTGACAATACGCAGCAGGTTAACCCTTTCACTGTGACAATACACAGCAGGTTGACCCTTTCACTGCGACAATACACAGCAGGTTAACTCTTTCACTGCGACAATACACAGCAGGTTAACCCTTTCACTGTGACAATACACAGCAGGTTAACCCTTTCACTGTGACAATACATAACCCTTTCACTGTGACAATACACAGCAGGTTGACCTTTCACTGCGACAATACACAGCAGGTTAACATTTTCACTGAGCATGTTAACCCTTTCACTGTGACAATACACAGCAGGTTGACCCTTTCACTGAGCAGGTTAACCCTTTCACTGTCACAATACACAGCATGTTAACCATTTCACTGTGACAATACACAGCAGGTTAACCCTTTCACTGCGACAATACACATAAGGTTAACCCTTTCACTGCGACAATACACAGAAGGTTAACCCTTTCACTCCCACACGACAGCAGGTTAACCCTTTCACTGTGACAATACACAGCAGGTTAACCCTTTCACTGCGACAATACACAGCAGGTTAACCCTTTCACTGCGACAATACACAGCAGGTTAACCCTTTCACTGTGACAATACACAGCAGGTTAAGCCTTTCACTGCGACAATACACAGAAGGTTAATCCTTTCACTCCCACACAACAGCAGGTTAACCCTTTCACTGTGACAATACACAGCAGGTTAACCCTTTCACTGTGAAAATACACAACAGGTTAACCCTTTCACTGTGACAATACACAGCATGTCTTTCACTGTGACAATACACAGCAGGTTAACCCTTTCACTGTGACAATACACAGCAGGTTGACCCTTTCACTGTGACAATACACAACAGGTTAACCCTTTCACTGTGACAATACACAGCAGGTTAACCCTTTCACTGTGACAATACACAGCAGGTTAACCCTTTCACTGTGACAATACACAGCAGGTTAACCCTTTCACTGTGACAATACACATCAGGTTGACCCTTTCACTGTGACAATACACAGCAGGTTAACCCTTTCACTGTGACAACACACAGCAGGTTAACCCTTTCACTGCGACAATACACATCAGGTTAACCCTTTCACTGTGACAATACACAGCAGGTTAACCCTTTCACTGCGACAATACACAGCAGGTTAACCCTTTCACTGTGACAATACACAGCAGGTTAACCCTTTCACTGCCACAATACACAGCAGGTTAACCCTTTCACTGTGACACTACACAGCAGGTTAACCCTTTCACGGTGACAATACACAGCAGGTTAACCCTTTCACTGCGACAATACAGCAGGTTAACCCTTTCACTGTGACAAAACACAGCAGGTTAACCCTTTCACTGCGACAATACACAGCAGGTTAACCCTTTCACTGTGACAATACACAGCAGGTTAACCCTTTCACTGTGACAATACACAGCAGGTTGACCCTTTCACTGTGACAATACACAACAGGTTAACCCTTTCACTGTGACAACACACAGCAGGTTAACCCTTTCACTGTGACAATACACAGCAGGTTAACCCTTTCACTGTGACAATACACAGCAGGTTAACCCTTTCACTGTGACAATACACAGCAGGTTAACCCTTTCACTGTGACAATACACAGCAGGTTGACCCTTTCACTGTGACAATACACAGCAGGTTAACCCTTTCACTGTGACAACACACAGCAGGTTAACCCTTTCACTGCGACAATACACATCAGGTTAACCCTTTCACTGTGACAATACACAGCAGGTTAACCCTTTCACTGCGACAATACACAGCAGGTTAACCCTTTCACTGTGACAATACACAGCAGGTTAACCCTTTCACTGCCACAATACACAGCAGGTTAACCCTTTCACTGTGACACTACACAGCAGGTTAACCCTTTCACTGTGACAATACACAGCAGGTTAACCCTTTCACTGCGACAATACAGCAGGTTAACCCTTTCACTGTGACAAAACACAGCAGGTTAACCCTTTCACTGCGACAATACACAGCAGGTTAACCCTTTCACTGTGACAATACACAGCAGGTTAACCCTTTCACTGTGACAATACACAGCAGGTTGACCCTTTCACTGCGACAATACACAGCAGGTTAACTCTTTCACTGCGACAATACACAGCAGGTTAACCCTTTCACTGTGACAATACACAGCAGGTTAACCCTTTCACTGTGACAATACATAACCCTTTCACTGTGACAATACACAGCAGGTTGACCTTTCACTGCGACAATACACAGCAGGTTAACCCTTTCACTGTGACAATACACAGCAGGTTAACCCTTTCACTGCGACAATACACAGCAGGTTAACCCTTTCACTGTGACAATACACAGCAGGTTGACCTTTCACTGCGACAATACACAGCAGGTTAACCCTTTCACTGTGACAATACACAGCAGGTTAACCCTTTCACTGTGACAATACACAGCAGGTTAACCCTTTCACTGTGACAATACACAGCAGGTTAACCCTTTCACTGCGACAATACACAGCAGGTTAACATTTTCACTGAGCATGTTAACCCTTTCACTGTGACAATACACAGCAGGTTGACCCTTTCACTGAGCAGGTTAACCCTTTCACTGTCACAATACACAGCATGTTAACCATTTCACTGTGACAATACACAGCAGGTTAACCCTTTCACTGCGACAATACACATAAGGTTAACCCTTTCACTGCGACAATACACAGAAGGTTAACCCTTTCACTCCCACACGACAGCAGGTTAACCCTTTCACTGTGACAATACACAGCAGGTCTTTCACTGTGACAATACACAGCAGGTTAACCCTTTCACTGTGACAATACACAGCAGGTTGACCCTTTCACTGTGACAATACACAACAGGTTAACCCTTTCACTGTGACAACACACAGCAGGTTAACCCTTTCACTGCGACAATACACATAAGGTTAACCCTTTCACTGCGACAATACACAGAAGGTTAACCCTTTCACTCCCACACGACAGCAGGTTAACCCTTTCACTGTGACAATACACAGCAGGTTAACCCTTTCACTGTGACAATACACAGCAGGTTAACCCTTTCACTGTGACAATACACAGCAGGTTAACCCTTTCAATGTGACAATACACAGCAGGCTAACCCTTTCACTGTGACAATACACAGCAGGTTAACCCTTTCACTGCGACAATACACAGCAGGTTAACCCTTTCACTGTGACAATACACAGCAGGTTAACCCTTTCACTGTGACAATACACAGCAGGTTAACCCTTTCACTGCGACAATACACAGCAGGTTAACCCTTTCACTGTGACAATACACAGCAGGTTAAGCCTTTCACTGCGACAATACACAGCAGGTTAACCCTTTCACTGCGACAATACACAGCAGGTTAACCCTTTCACTGTGACAATACACATCAGGTTAACCCTTTCACTGTGACAATACACATCAGATTAACCCTTTCACTGTGACAATACACAGCAGGTTAACCCTTTCACTGTGACAATACACAGCAGGTTAACCCTTTCACTGCGACAATACACAGCAGGTTAACATTTTCACTGAGCATGTTAACCCTTTCACTGTGACAATACACAGCAGGTTGACCCTTTCACTGAGCAGGTTAACCCTTTCACTGTCACAATACACAGCATGTTAACCATTTCACTGTGACAATACACAGCAGGTTAACCCTTTCACTGCGACAATACACATAAGGTTAACCCTTTCACTGCGACAATACACAGAAGGTTAACCCTTTCACTCCCACACGACAGCAGGTTAACCCTTTCACTGTGACAATACACAGCAGGTTAACCCTTTCACTGTGACAATACACAGCAGGTTAACCCTTTCACTGTGACAATACACAGCAGGTCTTTCACTGTGACAATACACAGCAGGTTAACCCTTTCACTGTGACAATACACAGCAGGTTGACCCTTTCACTGTGACAATACACAACAGGTTAACCCTTTCACTGTGACAACACACAGCAGGTTAACCCTTTCACTGTGACAATACACATCAGGTTAACCCTTTCACTGTGACAATACACAGCAGGTTAACCCTTTCACTGTGACAATACACAGCAGGTTAACCCTTTCACTGTGACAATACACAGCAGGTTAACCCTTTCACTGTGACAATACACAGCAGGTTAACCCTTTCACTGCGACAATACACAGCAGGTTAACCCTTTCACTGTGACAATACACAGCAGGTTAACCCTTTCACTGTGACAATACACAGCAGGTTAACCCTTTCACTGCGACAATACACAGCAGGTTAACCCTTTCACTGCGACAATACACAGCAGGTTAACCCTTTCACTGCGACAATACACAGCAGGTTAACCCTTTCACTGTGACAATACACAGCAGGTTAAGCCTTTCACTGCGACAATACACAGAAGGTTAACCCTTTCACTCCCACACAACAGCAGGTTAACCCTTTCACTGTGACAATACACAGCAGGTTAACCCTTTCACTGTGAAAATACACAACAGGTTAACCCTTTCACTGTGACAATACACAGCATGTCTTTCACTGTGACAATACACAGCAGGTTAACCCTTTCACTGTGACAATACACAGCAGGTTGACCCTTTCACTGTGACAATACACAACAGGTTAACCATTTCACTGTGACAATACACAGCAGGTTAACCCTTTCACTGTGACAATACACAGCAGGTTAACCCTTTCACTGTGACAATACACAGCAGGTTAACCCTTTCACTGTGACAATACACAGCAGGTTGACCCTTTCACTGTGACAATACACAGCAGGTTAACCCTTTCACTGTGACAACACACAGCAGGTTAACCCTTTCACTGCGACAATACACATCAGGTTAACCCTTTCACTGTGACAATACACAGCAGGTTAACCCTTTCACTGCGACAATACACAGCAGTTTAACCCTTTCACTGTGACAATACACAGCAGGTTAACCCTTTCACTGCCACAATACACAGCAGGTTAACCCTTTCACTGTGACACTACACAGCAGGTTAACCCTTTCACTGTGACAATACACAGCAGGTTAACCCTTTCACTGCGACAATACAGCAGGTTAACCCTTTCACTGTGACAAAACACAGCAGGTTAACCCTTTCACTGCGACAATACACAGCAGGTTAACCCTTTCACTGTGACAATACACAGCAGGTTAACCCTTTCACTGTGACAATACACAGCAGGTTAACCCTTTCACTGTGACAATACACAACAGGTTAACCCTTTCACTGTGACAACACACAGCAGGTTAACCCTTTCACTGTGACAATACACAGCAGGTTAACCCTTTCACTGTGACAATACACAGCAGGTTAACCCTTTCACTGTGACAATACACAGCAGGTTAACCCTTTCACTGTGACAATACACAGCAGGTTGACCCTTTCACTGTGACAATACACAGCAGGTTAACCCTTTCACTGTGACAACACACAGCAGGTTAACCCTTTCACTGCGACAATACACATCAGGTTAACCCTTTCACTGTGACAATACACAGCAGGTTAACCCTTTCACTGCGACAATACACAGCAGGTTAACCCTTTCACTGTGACAATACACAGCAGGTTAACCCTTTCACTGCCACAATACACAGCAGGTTAACCCTTTCACTGTGACACTACACAGCAGGTTAACCCTTTCACTGTGACAATACACAGCAGGTTAACCCTTTCACTGCGACAATACAGCAGGTTAACCCTTTCACTGTGACAAAACACAGCAGGTTAACCCTTTCACTGCGACAATACACAGCAGGTTAACCCTTTCACTGTGACAATACGCAGCAGGTTAACCCTTTCACTGTGACAATACACAGCAGGTTGACCCTTTCACTGCGACAATACACAGCAGGTTAACTCTTTCACTGCGACAATACACAGCAGGTTAACCCTTTCACTGTGACAATACACAGCAGGTTAACCCTTTCACTGTGACAATACATAACCCTTTCACTGTGACAATACACAGCAGGTTGACCTTTCACTGCGACAATACACAGCAGGTTAACATTTTCACTGAGCATGTTAACCCTTTCACTGTGACAATACACAGCAGGTTGACCCTTTCACTGAGCAGGTTAACCCTTTCACTGTCACAATACACAGCATGTTAACCATTTCACTGTGACAATACACAGCAGGTTAACCCTTTCACTGCGACAATACACATAAGGTTAACCCTTTCACTGCGACAATACACAGAAGGTTAACCCTTTCACTCCCACACGACAGCAGGTTAACCCTTTCACTGTGACAATACACAGCAGGTTAACCCTTTCACTGTGACAATACACAGCAGGTTAACCCTTTCACTGTGACAATACACAGCAGGTCTTTCACTGTGACAATACACAGCAGGTTAACCCTTTCACTGTGACAATACACAGCAGGTTGACCCTTTCACTGTGACAATACACAACAGGTTAACCCTTTCACTGTGACAACACACATCAGGTTAACCCTTTCACTGTGACAATACACATCAGGTTAACCCTTTCACTGTGACAATACACAGCAGGTTAACCCTTTCACTGTGACAATACACAGCAGGTTAACCCTTTCACTGTGACAATACACAGCAGGTTAACCCTTTCACTGTGACAATACACAGCAGGTTAACCCTTTCACTGCGACAATACACAGCAGGTTAACCCTTTCACTGTGACAATACACAGCAGGTTAACCCTTTCACTGTGACAATACACAGCAGGTTAACCCTTTCACTGCGACAATACACAGCAGGTTAACCCTTTCACTGCGACAATACACAGCAGGTTAACCCTTTCACTGCGACAATACACAGCAGGTTAACCCTTTCACTGTGACAATACACAGCAGGTTAAGCCTTTCACTGCGACAATACACAGAAGGTTAATCCTTTCACTCCCACACAACAGCAGGTTAACCCTTTCACTGTGACAATACACAGCAGGTTAACCCTTTCACTGTGAAAATACACACCAGGTTAACCCTTTCACTGTGACAATACACAGCATGTCTTTCACTGTGACAATACACAGCAGGTTAACCCTTTCACTGTGACAATACACAGCAGGTTGACCCTTTCACTGTGACAATACACAACAGGTTAACCCTTTCACTGTGACAATACACAGCAGGTTAACCCTTTCACTGTGACAATACACAGCAGGTTAACCCTTTCACTGTGACAATACACAGCAGGTTAACCCTTTCACTGTGACAATACACATCAGGTTGACCCTTTCACTGTGACAATACACAGCAGGTTAACCCTTTCACTGTGACAACACACAGCAGGTTAACCCTTTCACTGCGACAATACACATCAGGTTAACCCTTTCACTGTGACAATACACAGCAGGTTAACCCTTTCACTGCGACAATACACAGCAGGTTAACCCTTTCACTGTGACAATACACAGCAGGTTAACCCTTTCACTGCCACAATACACAGCAGGTTAACCCTTTCACTGTGACACTACACAGCAGGTTAACCCTTTCACGGTGACAATACACAGCAGGTTAACCCTTTCACTGCGACAATACAGCAGGTTAACCCTTTCACTGTGACAAAACACAGCAGGTTAACCCTTTCACTGCGACAATACACAGCAGGTTAACCCTTTCACTGTGACAATACACAGCAGGTTAACCCTTTCACTGTGACAATACACAGCAGGTTGACCCTTTCACTGTGACAATACACAACAGGTTAACCCTTTCACTGTGACAACACACAGCAGGTTAACCCTTTCACTGTGACAATACACAGCAGGTTAACCCTTTCACTGTGACAATACACAGCAGGTTAACCCTTTCACTGTGACAATACACAGCAGGTTAACCCTTTCACTGTGACAATACACAGCAGGTTGACCCTTTCACTGTGACAATACACAGCAGGTTAACCCTTTCACTGTGACAACACACAGCAGGTTAACCCTTTCACTGCGACAATACACATCAGGTTAACCCTTTCACTGTGACAATACACAGCAGGTTAACCCTTTCACTGTGACAATACACAGCAGGTTAACCCTTTCACTGTGACAATACACAGCAGGTTAACCCTTTCACTGTGACAATACACAGCAGGTTGACCCTTTCACTGTGACAATACACAGCAGGTTAACCCTTTCACTGTGACAACACACAGCAGGTTAACCCTTTCACTGCGACAATACACATCAGGTTAACCCTTTCACTGTGACAATACACAGCAGGTTAACCCTTTCACTGCGACAATACACAGCAGTTTAACCCTTTCACTGTGACAATACACAGCAGGTTAACCCTTTCACTGCCACAATACACAGCAGGTTAACCCTTTCACTGTGACACTACACAGCAGGTTAACCCTTTCACTGTGACAATACACAGCAGGTTAACCCTTTCACTGCGACAATACAGCAGGTTAACCCTTTCACTGTGACAAAACACAGCAGGTTAACCCTTTCACTGCGACAATACACAGCAGGTTAACCCTTTCACTGTGACAATACACAGCAGGTTAACCCTTTCACTGTGACAATACACAGCAGGTTAACCCTTTCACTGTGACAATACACAACAGGTTAACCCTTTCACTGTGACAACACACAGCAGGTTAACCCTTTCACTGTGACAATACACAGCAGGTTAACCCTTTCACTGTGACAATACACAGCAGGTTAACCCTTTCACTGTGACAATACACAGCAGGTTAACCCTTTCACTGTGACAATACACAGCAGGTTGACCCTTTCACTGTGACAATACACAGCAGGTTAACCCTTTCACTGTGACAACACACAGCAGGTTAACCCTTTCACTGCGACAATACACATCAGGTTAACCCTTTCACTGTGACAATACACAGCAGGTTAACCCTTTCACTGCGACAATACACAGCAGGTTAACCCTTTCACTGTGACAATACACAGCAGGTTAACCCTTTCACTGCCACAATACACAGCAGGTTAACCCTTTCACTGTGACACTACACAGCAGGTTAACCCTTTCACTGTGACAATACACAGCAGGTTAACCCTTTCACTGCGACAATACAGCAGGTTAACCCTTTCACTGTGACAAAACACAGCAGGTTAACCCTTTCACTGCGACAATACACAGCAGGTTAACCCTTTCACTGTGACAATACGCAGCAGGTTAACCCTTTCACTGTGACAATACACAGCAGGTTGACCCTTTCACTGCGACAATACACAGCAGGTTAACTCTTTCACTGCGACAATACACAGCAGGTTAACCCTTTCACTGTGACAATACACAGCAGGTTAACCCTTTCACTGTGACAATACATAACCCTTTCACTGTGACAATACACAGCAGGTTGACCTTTCACTGCGACAATACACAGCAGGTTAACATTTTCACTGAGCATGTTAACCCTTTCACTGTGACAATACACAGCAGGTTGACCCTTTCACTGAGCAGGTTAACCCTTTCACTGTCACAATACACAGCATGTTAACCATTTCACTGTGACAATACACAGCAGGTTAACCCTTTCACTGCGACAATACACATAAGGTTAACCCTTTCACTGCGACAATACACAGAAGGTTAACCCTTTCACTCCCACACGACAGCAGGTTAACCCTTTCACTGTGACAATACACAGCAGGTTAACCCTTTCACTGTGACAATACACAGCAGGTTAACCCTTTCACTGTGACAATACACAGCAGGTCTTTCACTGTGACAATACACAGCAGGTTAACCCTTTCACTGTGACAATACACAGCAGGTTGACCCTTTCACTGTGACAATACACAACAGGTTAACCCTTTCACTGTGACAACACACAGCAGGTTAACCCTTTCACTGTGACAATACACATCAGGTTAACCCTTTCACTGTGACAATACACAGCAGGTTAACCCTTTCACTGTGACAATACACAGCAGGTTAACCCTTTCACTGTGACAATACACAGCAGGTTAACCCTTTCACTGTGACAATACACAGCAGGTTAACCCTTTCACTGCGACAATACACAGCAGGTTAACCCTTTCACTGTGACAATACACAGCAGGTTAACCCTTTCACTGTGACAATACACAGCAGGTTAACCCTTTCACTGCGACAATACACAGCAGGTTAACCCTTTCACTGCGACAATACACAGCAGGTTAACCCTTTCACTGCGACAATACACAGCAGGTTAACCCTTTCACTGTGACAATACACAGCAGGTTAAGCCTTTCACTGCGACAATACACAGAAGGTTAATCCTTTCACTCCCACACAACAGCAGGTTAACCCTTTCACTGTGACAATACACAGCAGGTTAACCCTTTCACTGTGAAAATACACAACAGGTTAACCCTTTCACTGTGACAATACACAGCATGTCTTTCACTGTGACAATACACAGCAGGTTAACCCTTTCACTGTGACAATACACAGCAGGTTGACCCTTTCACTGTGACAATACACAACAGGTTAACCCTTTCACTGTGACAATACACAGCAGGTTAACCCTTTCACTGTGACAATACACAGCAGGTTAACCCTTTCACTGTGACAATACACAGCAGGTTAACCCTTTCACTGTGACAATACACATCAGGTTGACCCTTTCACTGTGACAATACACAGCAGGTTAACCCTTTCACTGTGACAACACACAGCAGGTTAACCCTTTCACTGCGACAATACACATCAGGTTAACCCTTTCACTGTGACAATACACAGCAGGTTAACCCTTTCACTGCGACAATACACAGCAGGTTAACCCTTTCACTGTGACAATACACAGCAGGTTAACCCTTTCACTGCCACAATACACAGCAGGTTAACCCTTTCACTGTGACACTACACAGCAGGTTAACCCTTTCACGGTGACAATACACAGCAGGTTAACCCTTTCACTGCGACAATACAGCAGGTTAACCCTTTCACTGTGACAAAACACAGCAGGTTAACCCTTTCACTGCGACAATACACAGCAGGTTAACCCTTTCACTGTGACAATACACAGCAGGTTAACCCTTTTACTGTGACAATACACAGCAGGTTGACCCTTTCACTGTGACAATACACAACAGGTTAACCCTTTCACTGTGACAACACACAGCAGGTTAACCCTTTCACTGTGACAATACACAGCAGGTTAACCCTTTCACTGTGACAATACACAGCAGGTTAACCCTTTCACTGTGACAATACACAGCAGGTTAACCCTTTCACTGTGACAATACACAGCAGGTTGACCCTTTCACTGTGACAATACACAGCAGGTTAACCCTTTCACTGTGACAACACACAGCAGGTTAACCCTTTCACTGCGACAATACACATCAGGTTAACCCTTTCACTGTGACAATACACAGCAGGTTAACCCTTTCACTGCGACAATACACAGCAGGTTAACCCTTTCACTGTGACAATACACAGCAGGTTAACCCTTTCACTGCCACAATACACAGCAGGTTAACCCTTTCACTGTGACACTACACAGCAGGTTAACCCTTTCACTGTGACAATACACAGCAGGTTAACCCTTTCACTGCGACAATACAGCAGGTTAACCCTTTCACTGTGACAAAACACAGCAGGTTAACCCTTTCACTGCGACAATACACAGCAGGTTAACCCTTTCACTGTGACAATACACAGCAGGTTAACCCTTTCACTGTGACAATACACAGCAGGTTGACCCTTTCACTGCGACAATACACAGCAGGTTAACTCTTTCACTGCGACAATACACAGCAGGTTAACCCTTTCACTGTGACAATACACAGCAGGTTAACCCTTTCACTGTGACAATACATAACCCTTTCACTGTGACAATACACAGCAGGTTGACCTTTCACTGCGACAATACACAGCAGGTTAACCCTTTCACTGTGACAATACACAGCAGGTTAACCCTTTCACTGCGACAATACACAGCAGGTTAACCCTTTCACTGTGACAATACACAGCAGGTTGACCTTTCACTGCGACAATACACAGCAGGTTAACCCTTTCACTGTGACAATACACAGCAGGTTAACCCTTTCACTGTGACAATACACAGCAGGTTAACCCTTTCACTGTGACAATACACAGCAGGTTAACCCTTTCACTGCGACAATACACAGCAGGTTAACATTTTCACTGAGCATGTTAACCCTTTCACTGTGACAATACACAGCAGGTTGACCCTTTCACTGAGCAGGTTAACCCTTTCACTGTCACAATACACAGCATGTTAACCATTTCACTGTGACAATACACAGCAGGTTAACCCTTTCACTGCGACAATACACATAAGGTTAACCCTTTCACTGCGACAATACACAGAAGGTTAACCCTTTCACTCCCACACGACAGCAGGTTAACCCTTTCACTGTGACAATACACAGCAGGTCTTTCACTGTGACAATACACAGCAGGTTAACCCTTTCACTGTGACAATACACAGCAGGTTGACCCTTTCACTGTGACAATACACAACAGGTTAACCCTTTCACTGTGACAACACACAGCAGGTTAACCCTTTCACTGCGACAATACACATAAGGTTAACCCTTTCACTGCGACAATACACAGAAGGTTAACCCTTTCACTCCCACACGACAGCAGGTTAACCCTTTCACTGTGACAATACACAGCAGGTTAACCCTTTCACTGTGACAATACACAGCAGGTTAACCCTTTCACTGTGACAATACACAGCAGGTTAACCCTTTCAATGTGACAATACACAGCAGGCTAACCCTTTCACTGTGACAATACACAGCAGGTTAACCCTTTCACTGCGACAATACACAGCAGGTTAACCCTTTCACTGTGACAATACACAGCAGGTTAACCCTTTCACTGTGACAATACACAGCAGGTTAACCCTTTCACTGCGACAATACACAGCAGGTTAACCCTTTCACTGTGACAATACACAGCAGGTTAAGCCTTTCACTGCGACAATACACAGCAGGTTAACCCTTTCACTGCGACAATACACAGCAGGTTAACCCTTTCACTGTGACAATACACATCAGGTTAACCCTTTCACTGTGACAATACACATCAGATTAACCCTTTCACTGTGACAATACACAGCAGGTTAACCCTTTCACTGTGACAATACACAGCAGGTTAACCCTTTCACTGCGACAATACACAGCAGGTTAACATTTTCACTGAGCATGTTAACCCTTTCACTGTGACAATACACAGCAGGTTGACCCTTTCACTGAGCAGGTTAACCCTTTCACTGTCACAATACACAGCATGTTAACCATTTCACTGTGACAATACACAGCAGGTTAACCCTTTCACTGCGACAATACACATAAGGTTAACCCTTTCACTGCGACAATACACAGAAGGTTAACCCTTTCACTCCCACACGACAGCAGGTTAACCCTTTCACTGTGACAATACACAGCAGGTTAACCCTTTCACTGTGACAATACACAGCAGGTTAACCCTTTCACTGTGACAATACACAGCAGGTCTTTCACTGTGACAATACACAGCAGGTTAACCCTTTCACTGTGACAATACACAGCAGGTTGACCCTTTCACTGTGACAATACACAACAGGTTAACCCTTTCACTGTGACAACACACAGCAGGTTAACCCTTTCACTGTGACAATACACATCAGGTTAACCCTTTCACTGTGACAATACACAGCAGGTTAACCCTTTCACTGTGACAATACACAGCAGGTTAACCCTTTCACTGTGACAATACACAGCAGGTTAACCCTTTCACTGTGACAATACACAGCAGGTTAACCCTTTCACTGCGACAATACACAGCAGGTTAACCCTTTCACTGTGACAATACACAGCAGGTTAACCCTTTCACTGTGACAATACACAGCAGGTTAACCCTTTCACTGCGACAATACACAGCAGGTTAACCCTTTCACTGCGACAATACACAGCAGGTTAACCCTTTCACTGCGACAATACACAGCAGGTTAACCCTTTCACTGTGACAATACACAGCAGGTTAAGCCTTTCACTGCGACAATACACAGAAGGTTAACCCTTTCACTCCCACACAACAGCAGGTTAACCCTTTCACTGTGACAATACACAGCAGGTTAACCCTTTCACTGTGAAAATACACAACAGGTTAACCCTTTCACTGTGACAATACACAGCATGTCTTTCACTGTGACAATACACAGCAGGTTAACCCTTTCACTGTGACAATACACAGCAGGTTGACCCTTTCACTGTGACAATACACAACAGGTTAACCATTTCACTGTGACAATACACAGCAGGTTAACCCTTTCACTGTGACAATACACAGCAGGTTAACCCTTTCACTGTGACAATACACAGCAGGTTAACCCTTTCACTGTGACAATACACAGCAGGTTGACCCTTTCACTGTGACAATACACAGCAGGTTAACCCTTTCACTGTGACAACACACAGCAGGTTAACCCTTTCACTGCGACAATACACATCAGGTTAACCCTTTCACTGTGACAATACACAGCAGGTTAACCCTTTCACTGCGACAATACACAGCAGTTTAACCCTTTCACTGTGACAATACACAGCAGGTTAACCCTTTCACTGCCACAATACACAGCAGGTTAACCCTTTCACTGTGACACTACACAGCAGGTTAACCCTTTCACTGTGACAATACACAGCAGGTTAACCCTTTCACTGCGACAATACAGCAGGTTAACCCTTTCACTGTGACAAAACACAGCAGGTTAACCCTTTCACTGCGACAATACACAGCAGGTTAACCCTTTCACTGTGACAATACACAGCAGGTTAACCCTTTCACTGTGACAATACACAGCAGGTTAACCCTTTCACTGTGACAATACACAACAGGTTAACCCTTTCACTGTGACAACACACAGCAGGTTAACCCTTTCACTGCGACAATACACAGCAGGTTAACCCTTTCACTGTGACAATACACAGCAGGTTAACCCTTTCACTGTGACAATACACAGCAGGTTAACCCTTTCACTGTGACAATACACAGCAGGTTGACCCTTTCACTGTGACAATACACAGCAGGTTAACCCTTTCACTGTGACAACACACAGCAGGTTAACCCTTTCACTGCGACAATACACATCAGGTTAACCCTTTCACTGTGACAATACACAGCAGGTTAACCCTTTCACTGCGACAATACACAGCAGGTTAACCCTTTCACTGTGACAATACACAGCAGGTTAACCCTTTCACTGCCACAATACACAGCAGGTTAACCCTTTCACTGTGACACTACACAGCAGGTTAACCCTTTCACTGTGACAATACACAGCAGGTTAACCCTTTCACTGCGACAATACAGCAGGTTAACCCTTTCACTGTGACAAAACACAGCAGGTTAACCCTTTCACTGCGACAATACACAGCAGGTTAACCCTTTCACTGTGACAATACGCAGCAGGTTAACCCTTTCACTGTGACAATACACAGCAGGTTGACCCTTTCACTGCGACAATACACAGCAGGTTAACTCTTTCACTGCGACAATACACAGCAGGTTAACCCTTTCACTGTGACAATACACAGCAGGTTAACCCTTTCACTGTGACAATACATAACCCTTTCACTGTGACAATACACAGCAGGTTGACCTTTCACTGCGACAATACACAGCAGGTTAACCCTTTCACTGTGACAATACACAGCAGGTTAACCCTTTCACTGCGACAATACACAGCAGGTTAACCCTTTCACTGTGACAATACACAGCAGGTTGACCTTTCACTGCGACAATACACAGCAGGTTAACCCTTTCACTGTGACAATACACAGCAGGTTAACCCTTTCACTGTGACAATACACAGCAGGTTAACCCTTTCACTGTGACAATACACAGCAGGTTAACCCTTTCACTGCGACAATACACAGCAGGTTAACATTTTCACTGAGCATGTTAACCCTTTCACTGTGACAATACACAGCAGGTTGACCCTTTCACTGAGCAGGTTAACCCTTTCACTGTCACAATACACAGCATGTTAACCATTTCACTGTGACAATACACAGCAGGTTAACCCTTTCACTGCGACAATACACATAAGGTTAACCCTTTCACTGCGACAATACACAGAAGGTTAACCCTTTCACTCCCACACGACAGCAGGTTAACCCTTTCACTGTGACAATACACAGCAGGTCTTTCACTGTGACAATACACAGCAGGTTAACCCTTTCACTGTGACAATACACAGCAGGTTGACCCTTTCACTGTGACAATACACAACAGGTTAACCCTTTCACTGTGACAACACACAGCAGGTTAACCCTTTCACTGTGACAATACACATCAGGTTAACCCTTTCACTGTGACAATACACAGCAGGTTAACCCTTTCACTGTGACAATACACAGCAGGTTAACCCTTTCACTGTGACAATACACATCAGATTAACCCTTTCACTGTGACAATACACAGCAGGTTAACCCTTTCACTGTGACAATACACAGCAGGCCTTTCACTGTGACAATACACAGCAGGTTAACCCTTTCACTGTGACAATACACAGCAGGTTGACCCTTTCACTGTGACAATACACAACAGGTTAACCCTTTCACTGCGACAATACACAGCAGGTTAACATTTTCACTGAGCAGGTTAACCCTTTCACTGTGACAATACACAGCAGGTTAACCCTTTCACTGAGCAGGTTAACCCCTTCACTGTGACAATACACAGCAGGTTAACCCTTTCACTGTGACAATACACAGCAGGTTAACCCTTTCACTGCGACAATACACAGCAGGTTAACCCTTTCACTGTCACAATACACAGCAGGTTAAGCCTTTCACTGTGACAATACACAGCAGGTTAACCCTTTCACTGCGACAATACACATAAGGTTAACCCTTTCACTGCGACAATACACAGAAGGTTAACCCTTTCACTCCCACACAACAGCAGGTTAACCCTTTCACTGTGACAATACACAGCAGGTTAACCCTTTCACTGTGAAAATACACAACAGGTTAACCCTTTCACTGTGACAATACACAGCATGTCTTTCACTGTGACAATACACAGCAGGTTAACCCTTTCACTGTGACAATACACAGCAGGTTGACCCTTTCACTGTGACAATACACAACAGGTTAACCCTTTCACTGTGACAACACACAGCAGGTTAACCCTTTCACTGTGACAATACACAGCAGGTTAACCCTTTCACTGTGACAATACACAGCAGGTTAACCCTTTCACTGTGACAATACACAGCAGGTTAACCCTTTCACTGTGACAATACACAGCAGGTTGACCCTTTCACTGTGACAATACACAGCAGGTTAACCCTTTCACTGTGACAACACACAGCAGGTTAACCCTTTCACTGCGACAATACACATCAGGTTAACCCTTTCACTGTGACAATACACAGCAGGTTAACCCTTTCACTGCGACAATACACAGCAGGTTAACCCTTTCACTGCGACAATACACAGCAGGTTAACCCTTTCACTGCGACAATACACAGCAGGTTAACCCTTTCACTGTGACAATACACAGCAGGTTAAGCCTTTCACTGCGACAATACACAGACGGTTAACCCTTTCACTCCCACACAACAGCAGGTTAACCCTTTCACTGTGACAATACACAGCAGGTTAACCCTTTCACTGTGAAAATACACAACAGGTTAACCCTTTCACTGTGACAATACACAGCATGTCTTTCACTGTGACAATACACAGCAGGTTAACCCTTTCACTGTGACAATACACAGCAGGTTGACCCTTTCACTGTGACAATACACAACAGGTTAACCCTTTCACTGTGACAATACACAGCAGGTTAACCCTTTCACTGCGACAATACAGCAGGTTAACCCTTTCACTGTGACAATACACAGCAGGTTAACCCTTTCACTGCGACAATACAGCAGGTTAACCCTTTCACTGTGACAAAACACAGCAGGTTAACCCTTTCACTGCGACAATACACAGCAGGTTAACCCTTTCACTGTGACAATACACAGCAGGTTAACCCTTTCACTGTGACAATACACAGCAGGTTGACCCTTTCACTGCGACAATACACAGCAGGTTAACTCTTTCACTGCGACAATACACAGCAGGTTAACCCTTTCACTGTGACAATACACAGCAGGTTAACCCTTTCACTGTGACAATACATAACCCTTTCACTGTGACAATACACAGCAGGTTGACCTTTCACTGCGACAATACACAGCAGGTTAACCCTTTCACTGTGACAATACACAGCAGGTTAACCCTTTCACTGCGACAATACACAGCAGGTTAACCCTTTCACTGTGACAATACACAGCAGGTTGACCTTTCACTGCGACAATACACAGCAGGTTAACCCTTTCACTGTGACAATACACAGCAGGTTAACCCTTTCACTGTGACAATACACAGCAGGTTAACCCTTTCACTGTGACAATACACAGCAGGTTAACCCTTTCACTGCGACAATACACAGCAGGTTAACATTTTCACTGAGCATGTTAACCCTTTCACTGTGACAATACACAGCAGGTTGACCCTTTCACTGAGCAGGTTAACCCTTTCACTGTCACAATACACAGCATGTTAACCATTTCACTGTGACAATACACAGCAGGTTAACCCTTTCACTGCGACAATACACATAAGGTTAACCCTTTCACTGCGACAATACACAGAAGGTTAACCCTTTCACTCCCACACGACAGCAGGTTAACCCTTTCACTGTGACAATACACAGCAGGTCTTTCACTGTGACAATACACAGCAGGTTAACCCTTTCACTGTGACAATACACAGCAGGTTGACCCTTTCACTGTGACAATACACAGCAGGTTAACCCTTTCACTGTGACAATACACAGCAGGTTAACCCTTTCACTGTGACAATACATAACCCTTTCACTGTGACAATACACAGCAGGTTGACCTTTCACTGCGACAATACACAGCAGGTTAACCCTTTCACTGTGACAATACACAGCAGGTTAACCCTTTCACTGCGACAATACACAGCAGGTTAACCCTTTCACTGTGACAATACACAGCAGGTTGACCTTTCACTGCGACAATACACAGCAGGTTAACCCTTTCACTGTGACAATACACAGCAGGTTAACCCTTTCACTGTGACAATACACAGCAGGTTAACCCTTTCACTGTGACAATACACAGCAGGTTAACCCTTTCACTGCGACAATACACAGCAGGTTAACATTTTCACTGAGCATGTTAACCCTTTCACTGTGACAATACACAGCAGGTTGACCCTTTCACTGAGCAGGTTAACCCTTTCACTGTCACAATACACAGCATGTTAACCATTTCACTGTGACAATACACAGCAGGTTAACCCTTTCACTGCGACAATACACATAAGGTTAACCCTTTCACTGCGACAATACACAGAAGGTTAACCCTTTCACTCCCACACGACAGCAGGTTAACCCTTTCACTGTGACAATACACAGCAGGTCTTTCACTGTGACAATACACAGCAGGTTAACCCTTTCACTGTGACAATACACAGCAGGTTGACCCTTTCACTGTGACAATACACAACAGGTTAACCCTTTCACTGTGACAACACACAGCAGGTTAACCCTTTCACTGTGACAATACACATCAGGTTAACCCTTTCACTGTGACAATACACAGCAGGTTAACCCTTTCACTGTGACAATACACAGCAGGTTAACCCTTTCACTGTGACAATACACATCAGATTAACCCTTTCACTGTGACAATACACAGCAGGTTAACCCTTTCACTGTGACAATACACAGCAGGCCTTTCACTGTGACAATACACAGCAGGTTAACCCTTTCACTGTGACAATACACAGCAGGTTGACCCTTTCACTGTGACAATACACAACAGGTTAACCCTTTCACTGCGACAATACACAGCAGGTTAACATTTTCACTGAGCAGGTTAACCCTTTCACTGTGACAATACACAGCAGGTTAACCCTTTCACTGAGCAGGTTAACCCCTTCACTGTGACAATACACAGCAGGTTAACCCTTTCACTGTGACAATACACAGCAGGTTAACCCTTTCACTGCGACAATACACAGCAGGTTAACCCTTTCACTGTCACAATACACAGCAGGTTAAGCCTTTCACTGTGACAATACACAGCAGGTTAACCCTTTCACTGCGACAATACACATAAGGTTAACCCTTTCACTGCGACAATACACAGAAGGTTAACCCTTTCACTCCCACACAACAGCAGGTTAACCCTTTCACTGTGACAATACACAGCAGGTTAACCCTTTCACTGTGAAAATACACAACAGGTTAACCCTTTCACTGTGACAATACACAGCATGTCTTTCACTGTGACAATACACAGCAGGTTAACCCTTTCACTGTGACAATACACAGCAGGTTGACCCTTTCACTGTGACAATACACAACAGGTTAACCCTTTCACTGTGACAACACACAGCAGGTTAACCCTTTCACTGTGACAATACACAGCAGGTTAACCCTTTCACTGTGACAATACACAGCAGGTTAACCCTTTCACTGTGACAATACACAGCAGGTTAACCCTTTCACTGTGACAATACACAGCAGGTTGACCCTTTCACTGTGACAATACACAGCAGGTTAACCCTTTCACTGTGACAACACACAGCAGGTTAACCCTTTCACTGCGACAATACACATCAGGTTAACCCTTTCACTGTGACAATACACAGCAGGTTAACCCTTTCACTGCGACAATACACAGCAGGTTAACCCTTTCACTGCGACAATACACAGCAGGTTAACCCTTTCACTGCGACAATACACAGCAGGTTAACCCTTTCACTGTGACAATACACAGCAGGTTAAGCCTTTCACTGCGACAATACACAGACGGTTAACCCTTTCACTCCCACACAACAGCAGGTTAACCCTTTCACTGTGACAATACACAGCAGGTTAACCCTTTCACTGTGAAAATACACAACAGGTTAACCCTTTCACTGTGACAATACACAGCATGTCTTTCACTGTGACAATACACAGCAGGTTAACCCTTTCACTGTGACAATACACAGCAGGTTGACCCTTTCACTGTGACAATACACAACAGGTTAACCCTTTCACTGTGACAATACACAGCAGGTTAACCCTTTCACTGCGACAATACAGCAGGTTAACCCTTTCACTGTGACAATACACAGCAGGTTAACCCTTTCACTGCGACAATACAGCAGGTTAACCCTTTCACTGTGACAAAACACAGCAGGTTAACCCTTTCACTGCGACAATACACAGCAGGTTAACCCTTTCACTGTGACAATACACAGCAGGTTAACCCTTTCACTGTGACAATACACAGCAGGTTGACCCTTTCACTGCGACAATACACAGCAGGTTAACTCTTTCACTGCGACAATACACAGCAGGTTAACCCTTTCACTGTGACAATACACAGCAGGTTAACCCTTTCACTGTGACAATACATAACCCTTTCACTGTGACAATACACAGCAGGTTGACCTTTCACTGCGACAATACACAGCAGGTTAACCCTTTCACTGTGACAATACACAGCAGGTTAACCCTTTCACTGCGACAATACACAGCAGGTTAACCCTTTCACTGTGACAATACACAGCAGGTTGACCTTTCACTGCGACAATACACAGCAGGTTAACCCTTTCACTGTGACAATACACAGCAGGTTAACCCTTTCACTGTGACAATACACAGCAGGTTAACCCTTTCACTGTGACAATACACAGCAGGTTAACCCTTTCACTGCGACAATACACAGCAGGTTAACATTTTCACTGAGCATGTTAACCCTTTCACTGTGACAATACACAGCAGGTTGACCCTTTCACTGAGCAGGTTAACCCTTTCACTGTCACAATACACAGCATGTTAACCATTTCACTGTGACAATACACAGCAGGTTAACCCTTTCACTGCGACAATACACATAAGGTTAACCCTTTCACTGCGACAATACACAGAAGGTTAACCCTTTCACTCCCACACGACAGCAGGTTAACCCTTTCACTGTGACAATACACAGCAGGTCTTTCACTGTGACAATACACAGCAGGTTAACCCTTTCACTGTGACAATACACAGCAGGTTGACCCTTTCACTGTGACAATACACAACAGGTTAACCCTTTCACTGTGACAACACACAGCAGGTTAACCCTTTCACTGCGACAATACACATAAGGTTAACCCTTTCACTGCGACAATACACAGAAGGTTAACCCTTTCACTCCCACACGACAGCAGGTTAACCCTTTCACTGTGACAATACACAGCAGGTTAACCCTTTCACTGTGACAATACACAGCAGGTTAACCCTTTCACTGTGACAATACACAGCAGGTTAACCCTTTCAATGTGACAATACACAGCAGGCTAACCCTTTCACTGTGACAATACACAGCAGGTTAACCCTTTCACTGCGACAATACACAGCAGGTTAACCCTTTCACTGTGACAATACACAGCAGGTTAACCCTTTCACTGTGACAATACACAGCAGGTTAACCCTTTCACTGCGACAATACACAGCAGGTTAACCCTTTCACTGTGACAATACACAGCAGGTTAAGCCTTTCACTGCGACAATACACAGCAGGTTAACCCTTTCACTGCGACAATACACAGCAGGTTAACCCTTTCACTGTGACAATACACATCAGGTTAACCCTTTCACTGTGACAATACACATCAGATTAACCCTTTCACTGTGACAATACACAGCAGGTTAACCCTTTCACTGTGACAATACACAGCAGGTTAACCCTTTCACTGCGACAATACACAGCAGGTTAACATTTTCACTGAGCATGTTAACCCTTTCACTGTGACAATACACAGCAGGTTGACCCTTTCACTGAGCAGGTTAACCCTTTCACTGTCACAATACACAGCATGTTAACCATTTCACTGTGACAATACACAGCAGGTTAACCCTTTCACTGCGACAATACACATAAGGTTAACCCTTTCACTGCGACAATACACAGAAGGTTAACCCTTTCACTCCCACACGACAGCAGGTTAACCCTTTCACTGTGACAATACACAGCAGGTTAACCCTTTCACTGTGACAATACACAGCAGGTTAACCCTTTCACTGTGACAATACACAGCAGGTCTTTCACTGTGACAATACACAGCAGGTTAACCCTTTCACTGTGACAATACACAGCAGGTTGACCCTTTCACTGTGACAATACACAACAGGTTAACCCTTTCACTGTGACAACACACAGCAGGTTAACCCTTTCACTGTGACAATACACATCAGGTTAACCCTTTCACTGTGACAATACACAGCAGGTTAACCCTTTCACTGTGACAATACACAGCAGGTTAACCCTTTCACTGTGACAATACACAGCAGGTTAACCCTTTCACTGTGACAATACACAGCATGTTAACCCTTTCACTGCGACAATACACAGCAGGTTAACCCTTTCACTGTGACAATACACAGCAGGTTAACCCTTTCACTGTGACAATACACAGCAGGTTAACCCTTTCACTGCGACAATACACAGCAGGTTAACCCTTTCACTGCGACAATACACAGCAGGTTAACCCTTTCACTGCGACAATACACAGCAGGTTAACCCTTTCACTGTGACAATACACAGCAGGTTAAGCCTTTCACTGCGACAATACACAGAAGGTTAACCCTTTCACTCCCACACAACAGCAGGTTAACCCTTTCACTGTGACAATACACAGCAGGTTAACCCTTTCACTGTGAAAATACACAACAGGTTAACCCTTTCACTGTGACAATACACAGCATGTCTTTCACTGTGACAATACACAGCAGGTTAACCCTTTCACTGTGACAATACACAGCAGGTTGACCCTTTCACTGTGACAATACACAACAGGTTAACCATTTCACTGTGACAATACACAGCAGGTTAACCCTTTCACTGTGACAATACACAGCAGGTTAACCCTTTCACTGTGACAATACACAGCAGGTTAACCCTTTCACTGTGACAATACACAGCAGGTTGACCCTTTCACTGTGACAATACACAGCAGGTTAACCCTTTCACTGTGACAATACACAGCAGGTTGACCTTTCACTGCGACAATACACAGCAGGTTAACCCTTTCACTGTGACAATACACAGCAGGTTAACCCTTTCACTGTGACAATACACAGCAGGTTAACCCTTTCACTGTGACAATACACAGCAGGTTAACCCTTTCACTGCGACAATACACAGCAGGTTAACATTTTCACTGAGCATGTTAACCCTTTCACTGTGACAATACACAGCAGGTTGACCCTTTCACTGAGCAGGTTAACCCTTTCACTGTCACAATACACAGCATGTTAACCATTTCACTGTGACAATACACAGCAGGTTAACCCTTTCACTGCGACAATACACATAAGGTTAACCCTTTCACTGCGACAATACACAGAAGGTTAACCCTTTCACTCCCACACGACAGCAGGTTAACCCTTTCACTGTGACAATACACAGCAGGTCTTTCACTGTGACAATACACAGCAGGTTAACCCTTTCACTGTGACAATACACAGCAGGTTGACCCTTTCACTGTGACAATACACAACAGGTTAACCCTTTCACTGTGACAACACACAGCAGGTTAACCCTTTCACTGTGACAATACACATCAGGTTAACCCTTTCACTGTGACAATACACAGCAGGTTAACCCTTTCACTGTGACAATACACAGCAGGTTAACCCTTTCACTGTGACAATACACATCAGATTAACCCTTTCACTGTGACAATACACAGCAGGTTAACCCTTTCACTGTGACAATACACAGCAGGCCTTTCACTGTGACAATACACAGCAGGTTAACCCTTTCACTGTGACAATACACAGCAGGTTGACCCTTTCACTGTGACAATACACAACAGGTTAACCCTTTCACTGCGACAATACACAGCAGGTTAACATTTTCACTGAGCAGGTTAACCCTTTCACTGTGACAATACACAGCAGGTTAACCCTTTCACTGAGCAGGTTAACCCCTTCACTGTGACAATACACAGCAGGTTAACCCTTTCACTGTGACAATACACAGCAGGTTAACCCTTTCACTGCGACAATACACAGCAGGTTAACCCTTTCACTGTCACAATACACAGCAGGTTAAGCCTTTCACTGTGACAATACACAGCAGGTTAACCCTTTCACTGCGACAATACACATAAGGTTAACCCTTTCACTGCGACAATACACAGAAGGTTAACCCTTTCACTCCCACACAACAGCAGGTTAACCCTTTCACTGTGACAATACACAGCAGGTTAACCCTTTCACTGTGAAAATACACAACAGGTTAACCCTTTCACTGTGACAATACACAGCATGTCTTTCACTGTGACAATACACAGCAGGTTAACCCTTTCACTGTGACAATACACAGCAGGTTGACCCTTTCACTGTGACAATACACAACAGGTTAACCCTTTCACTGTGACAACACACAGCAGGTTAACCCTTTCACTGTGACAATACACAGCAGGTTAACCCTTTCACTGTGACAATACACAGCAGGTTAACCCTTTCACTGTGACAATACACAGCAGGTTAACCCTTTCACTGTGACAATACACAGCAGGTTGACCCTTTCACTGTGACAATACACAGCAGGTTAACCCTTTCACTGTGACAACACACAGCAGGTTAACCCTTTCACTGCGACAATACACATCAGGTTAACCCTTTCACTGTGACAATACACAGCAGGTTAACCCTTTCACTGCGACAATACACAGCAGGTTAACCCTTTCACTGCGACAATACACAGCAGGTTAACCCTTTCACTGCGACAATACACAGCAGGTTAACCCTTTCACTGTGACAATACACAGCAGGTTAAGCCTTTCACTGCGACAATACACAGATGGTTAACCCTTTCACTCCCACACAACAGCAGGTTAACCCTTTCACTGTGACAATACACAGCAGGTTAACCCTTTCACTGTGAAAATACACAACAGGTTAACCCTTTCACTGTGACAATACACAGCATGTCTTTCACTGTGACAATACACAGCAGGTTAACCCTTTCACTGTGACAATACACAGCAGGTTGACCCTTTCACTGTGACAATACACAACAGGTTAACCCTTTCACTGTGACAATACACAGCAGGTTAACCCTTTCACTGCGACAATACAGCAGGTTAACCCTTTCACTGTGACAATACACAGCAGGTTAACCCTTTCACTGCGACAATACAGCAGGTTAACCCTTTCACTGTGACAAAACACAGCAGGTTAACCCTTTCACTGCGACAATACACAGCAGGTTAACCCTTTCACTGTGACAATACACAGCAGGTTAACCCTTTCACTGTGACAATACACAGCAGGTTGACCCTTTCACTGCGACAATACACAGCAGGTTAACTCTTTCACTGCGACAATACACAGCAGGTTAACCCTTTCACTGTGACAATACACAGCAGGTTAACCCTTTCACTGTGACAATACATAACCCTTTCACTGTGACAATACACAGCAGGTTGACCTTTCACTGCGACAATACACAGCAGGTTAACCCTTTCACTGTGACAATACACAGCAGGTTAACCCTTTCACTGCGACAATACACAGCAGGTTAACCCTTTCACTGTGACAATACACAGCAGGTTGACCTTTCACTGCGACAATACACAGCAGGTTAACCCTTTCACTGTGACAATACACAGCAGGTTAACCCTTTCACTGTGACAATACACAGCAGGTTAACCCTTTCACTGTGACAATACACAGCAGGTTAACCCTTTCACTGCGACAATACACAGCAGGTTAACATTTTCACTGAGCATGTTAACCCTTTCACTGTGACAATACACAGCAGGTTGACCCTTTCACTGAGCAGGTTAACCCTTTCACTGTCACAATACACAGCATGTTAACCATTTCACTGTGACAATACACAGCAGGTTAACCCTTTCACTGCGACAATACACATAAGGTTAACCCTTTCACTGCGACAATACACAGAAGGTTAACCCTTTCACTCCCACACGACAGCAGGTTAACCCTTTCACTGTGACAATACACAGCAGGTCTTTCACTGTGACAATACACAGCAGGTTAACCCTTTCACTGTGACAATACACAGCAGGTTGACCCTTTCACTGTGACAATACACAGCAGGTTAACCCTTTCACTGTGACAATACACAGCAGGTTAACCCTTTCACTGTGACAATACATAACCCTTTCACTGTGACAATACACAGCAGGTTGACCTTTCACTGCGACAATACACAGCAGGTTAACCCTTTCACTGTGACAATACACAGCAGGTTAACCCTTTCACTGCGACAATACACAGCAGGTTAACCCTTTCACTGTGACAATACACAGCAGGTTGACCTTTCACTGCGACAATACACAGCAGGTTAACCCTTTCACTGTGACAATACACAGCAGGTTAACCCTTTCACTGTGACAATACACAGCAGGTTAACCCTTTCACTGTGACAATACACAGCAGGTTAACCCTTTCACTGCGACAATACACAGCAGGTTAACATTTTCACTGAGCATGTTAACCCTTTCACTGTGACAATACACAGCAGGTTGACCCTTTCACTGAGCAGGTTAACCCTTTCACTGTCACAATACACAGCATGTTAACCATTTCACTGTGACAATACACAGCAGGTTAACCCTTTCACTGCGACAATACACATAAGGTTAACCCTTTCACTGCGACAATACACAGAAGGTTAACCCTTTCACTCCCACACGACAGCAGGTTAACCCTTTCACTGTGACAATACACAGCAGGTCTTTCACTGTGACAATACACAGCAGGTTAACCCTTTCACTGTGACAATACACAGCAGGTTGACCCTTTCACTGTGACAATACACAACAGGTTAACCCTTTCACTGTGACAACACACAGCAGGTTAACCCTTTCACTGTGACAATACACATCAGGTTAACCCTTTCACTGTGACAATACACAGCAGGTTAACCCTTTCACTGTGACAATACACAGCAGGTTAACCCTTTCACTGTGACAATACACATCAGATTAACCCTTTCACTGTGACAATACACAGCAGGTTAACCCTTTCACTGTGACAATACACAGCAGGCCTTTCACTGTGACAATACACAGCAGGTTAACCCTTTCACTGTGACAATACACAGCAGGTTGACCCTTTCACTGTGACAATACACAACAGGTTAACCCTTTCACTGCGACAATACACAGCAGGTTAACATTTTCACTGAGCAGGTTAACCCTTTCACTGTGACAATACACAGCAGGTTAACCCTTTCACTGAGCAGGTTAACCCCTTCACTGTGACAATACACAGCAGGTTAACCCTTTCACTGTGACAATACACAGCAGGTTAACCCTTTCACTGCGACAATACACAGCAGGTTAACCCTTTCACTGTCACAATACACAGCAGGTTAAGCCTTTCACTGTGACAATACACAGCAGGTTAACCCTTTCACTGCGACAATACACATAAGGTTAACCCTTTCACTGCGACAATACACAGAAGGTTAACCCTTTCACTCCCACACAACAGCAGGTTAACCCTTTCACTGTGACAATACACAGCAGGTTAACCCTTTCACTGTGAAAATACACAACAGGTTAACCCTTTCACTGTGACAATACACAGCATGTCTTTCACTGTGACAATACACAGCAGGTTAACCCTTTCACTGTGACAATACACAGCAGGTTGACCCTTTCACTGTGACAATACACAACAGGTTAACCCTTTCACTGTGACAACACACAGCAGGTTAACCCTTTCACTGTGACAATACACAGCAGGTTAACCCTTTCACTGTGACAATACACAGCAGGTTAACCCTTTCACTGTGACAATACACAGCAGGTTAACCCTTTCACTGTGACAATACACAGCAGGTTGACCCTTTCACTGTGACAATACACAGCAGGTTAACCCTTTCACTGTGACAACACACAGCAGGTTAACCCTTTCACTGCGACAATACACATCAGGTTAACCCTTTCACTGTGACAATACACAGCAGGTTAACCCTTTCACTGCGACAATACACAGCAGGTTAACCCTTTCACTGCGACAATACACAGCAGGTTAACCCTTTCACTGCGACAATACACAGCAGGTTAACCCTTTCACTGTGACAATACACAGCAGGTTAAGCCTTTCACTGCGACAATACACAGACGGTTAACCCTTTCACTCCCACACAACAGCAGGTTAACCCTTTCACTGTGACAATACACAGCAGGTTAACCCTTTCACTGTGAAAATACACAACAGGTTAACCCTTTCACTGTGACAATACACAGCATGTCTTTCACTGTGACAATACACAGCAGGTTAACCCTTTCACTGTGACAATACACAGCAGGTTGACCCTTTCACTGTGACAATACACAACAGGTTAACCCTTTCACTGTGACAATACACAGCAGGTTAACCCTTTCACTGCGACAATACAGCAGGTTAACCCTTTCACTGTGACAATACACAGCAGGTTAACCCTTTCACTGCGACAATACAGCAGGTTAACCCTTTCACTGTGACAAAACACAGCAGGTTAACCCTTTCACTGCGACAATACACAGCAGGTTAACCCTTTCACTGTGACAATACACAGCAGGTTAACCCTTTCACTGTGACAATACACAGCAGGTTGACCCTTTCACTGCGACAATACACAGCAGGTTAACTCTTTCACTGCGACAATACACAGCAGGTTAACCCTTTCACTGTGACAATACACAGCAGGTTAACCCTTTCACTGTGACAATACATAACCCTTTCACTGTGACAATACACAGCAGGTTGACCTTTCACTGCGACAATACACAGCAGGTTAACCCTTTCACTGTGACAATACACAGCAGGTTAACCCTTTCACTGCGACAATACACAGCAGGTTAACCCTTTCACTGTGACAATACACAGCAGGTTGACCTTTCACTGCGACAATACACAGCAGGTTAACCCTTTCACTGTGACAATACACAGCAGGTTAACCCTTTCACTGTGACAATACACAGCAGGTTAACCCTTTCACTGTGACAATACACAGCAGGTTAACCCTTTCACTGCGACAATACACAGCAGGTTAACATTTTCACTGAGCATGTTAACCCTTTCACTGTGACAATACACAGCAGGTTGACCCTTTCACTGAGCAGGTTAACCCTTTCACTGTCACAATACACAGCATGTTAACCATTTCACTGTGACAATACACAGCAGGTTAACCCTTTCACTGCGACAATACACATAAGGTTAACCCTTTCACTGCGACAATACACAGAAGGTTAACCCTTTCACTCCCACACGACAGCAGGTTAACCCTTTCACTGTGACAATACACAGCAGGTCTTTCACTGTGACAATACACAGCAGGTTAACCCTTTCACTGTGACAATACACAGCAGGTTGACCCTTTCACTGTGACAATACACAACAGGTTAACCCTTTCACTGTGACAACACACAGCAGGTTAACCCTTTCACTGCGACAATACACATAAGGTTAACCCTTTCACTGCGACAATACACAGAAGGTTAACCCTTTCACTCCCACACGACAGCAGGTTAACCCTTTCACTGTGACAATACACAGCAGGTTAACCCTTTCACTGTGACAATACACAGCAGGTTAACCCTTTCACTGTGACAATACACAGCAGGTTAACCCTTTCAATGTGACAATACACAGCAGGCTAACCCTTTCACTGTGACAATACACAGCAGGTTAACCCTTTCACTGCGACAATACACAGCAGGTTAACCCTTTCACTGTGACAATACACAGCAGGTTAACCCTTTCACTGTGACAATACACAGCAGGTTAACCCTTTCACTGCGACAATACACAGCAGGTTAACCCTTTCACTGTGACAATACACAGCAGGTTAAGCCTTTCACTGCGACAATACACAGCAGGTTAACCCTTTCACTGCGACAATACACAGCAGGTTAACCCTTTCACTGTGACAATACACATCAGGTTAACCCTTTCACTGTGACAATACACATCAGATTAACCCTTTCACTGTGACAATACACAGCAGGTTAACCCTTTCACTGTGACAATACACAGCAGGTTAACCCTTTCACTGCGACAATACACAGCAGGTTAACATTTTCACTGAGCATGTTAACCCTTTCACTGTGACAATACACAGCAGGTTGACCCTTTCACTGAGCAGGTTAACCCTTTCACTGTCACAATACACAGCATGTTAACCATTTCACTGTGACAATACACAGCAGGTTAACCCTTTCACTGCGACAATACACATAAGGTTAACCCTTTCACTGCGACAATACACAGAAGGTTAACCCTTTCACTCCCACACGACAGCAGGTTAACCCTTTCACTGTGACAATACACAGCAGGTTAACCCTTTCACTGTGACAATACACAGCAGGTTAACCCTTTCACTGTGACAATACACAGCAGGTCTTTCACTGTGACAATACACAGCAGGTTAACCCTTTCACTGTGACAATACACAGCAGGTTGACCCTTTCACTGTGACAATACACAACAGGTTAACCCTTTCACTGTGACAACACACAGCAGGTTAACCCTTTCACTGTGACAATACACATCAGGTTAACCCTTTCACTGTGACAATACACAGCAGGTTAACCCTTTCACTGTGACAATACACAGCAGGTTAACCCTTTCACTGTGACAATACACAGCAGGTTAACCCTTTCACTGTGACAATACACAGCATGTTAACCCTTTCACTGCGACAATACACAGCAGGTTAACCCTTTCACTGTGACAATACACAGCAGGTTAACCCTTTCACTGTGACAATACACAGCAGGTTAACCCTTTCACTGCGACAATACACAGCAGGTTAACCCTTTCACTGCGACAATACACAGCAGGTTAACCCTTTCACTGCGACAATACACAGCAGGTTAACCCTTTCACTGTGACAATACACAGCAGGTTAAGCCTTTCACTGCGACAATACACAGAAGGTTAACCCTTTCACTCCCACACAACAGCAGGTTAACCCTTTCACTGTGACAATACACAGCAGGTTAACCCTTTCACTGTGAAAATACACAACAGGTTAACCCTTTCACTGTGACAATACACAGCATGTCTTTCACTGTGACAATACACAGCAGGTTAACCCTTTCACTGTGACAATACACAGCAGGTTGACCCTTTCACTGTGACAATACACAACAGGTTAACCATTTCACTGTGACAATACACAGCAGGTTAACCCTTTCACTGTGACAATACACAGCAGGTTAACCCTTTCACTGTGACAATACACAGCAGGTTAACCCTTTCACTGTGACAATACACAGCAGGTTGACCCTTTCACTGTGACAATACACAGCAGGTTAACCCTTTCACTGTGACAACACACAGCAGGTTAACCCTTTCACTGCGACAATACACATCAGGTTAACCCTTTCACTGTGACAATACACAGCAGGTTAACCCTTTCACTGCGACAATACACAGCAGTTTAACCCTTTCACTGTGACAATACACAGCAGGTTAACCCTTTCACTGCCACAATACACAGCAGGTTAACCCTTTCACTGTGACACTACACAGCAGGTTAACCCTTTCACTGTGACAATACACAGCAGGTTAACCCTTTCACTGCGACAATACAGCAGGTTAACCCTTTCACTGTGACAAAACACAGCAGGTTAACCCTTTCACTGCGACAATACACAGCAGGTTAACCCTTTCACTGTGACAATACACAGCAGGTTAACCCTTTCACTGTGACAATACACAGCAGGTTAACCCTTTCACTGTGACAATACACAACAGGTTAACCCTTTCACTGTGACAACACACAGCAGGTTAACCCTTTCACTGTGACAATACACAGCAGGTTAACCCTTTCACTGTGACAATACACAGCAGGTTAACCCTTTCACTGTGACAATACACAGCAGGTTAACCCTTTCACTGTGACAATACACAGCAGGTTGACCCTTTCACTGTGACAATACACAGCAGGTTAACCCTTTCACTGTGACAACACACAGCAGGTTAACCCTTTCACTGCGACAATACACATCAGGTTAACCCTTTCACTGTGACAATACACAGCAGGTTAACCCTTTCACTGCGACAATACACAGCAGGTTAACCCTTTCACTGTGACAATACACAGCAGGTTAACCCTTTCACTGCCACAATACACAGCAGGTTAACCCTTTCACTGTGACACTACACAGCAGGTTAACCCTTTCACTGTGACAATACACAGCAGGTTAACCCTTTCACTGCGACAATACAGCAGGTTAACCCTTTCACTGTGACAAAACACAGCAGGTTAACCCTTTCACTGCGACAATACACAGCAGGTTAACCCTTTCACTGTGACAATACGCAGCAGGTTAACCCTTTCACTGTGACAATACACAGCAGGTTGACCCTTTCACTGCGACAATACACAGCAGGTTAACTCTTTCACTGCGACAATACACAGCAGGTTAACCCTTTCACTGTGACAATACACAGCAGGTTAACCCTTTCACTGTGACAATACATAACCCTTTCACTGTGACAATACACAGCAGGTTGACCTTTCACTGCGACAATACACAGCAGGTTAACCCTTTCACTGTGACAATACACAGCAGGTTAACCCTTTCACTGCGACAATACACAGCAGGTTAACCCTTTCACTGTGACAATACACAGCAGGTTGACCTTTCACTGCGACAATACACAGCAGGTTAACCCTTTCACTGTGACAATACACAGCAGGTTAACCCTTTCACTGTGACAATACACAGCAGGTTAACCCTTTCACTGTGACAATACACAGCAGGTTAACCCTTTCACTGCGACAATACACAGCAGGTTAACATTTTCACTGAGCATGTTAACCCTTTCACTGTGACAATACACAGCAGGTTGACCCTTTCACTGAGCAGGTTAACCCTTTCACTGTCACAATACACAGCATGTTAACCATTTCACTGTGACAATACACAGCAGGTTAACCCTTTCACTGCGACAATACACATAAGGTTAACCCTTTCACTGCGACAATACACAGAAGGTTAACCCTTTCACTCCCACACGACAGCAGGTTAACCCTTTCACTGTGACAATACACAGCAGGTCTTTCACTGTGACAATACACAGCAGGTTAACCCTTTCACTGTGACAATACACAGCAGGTTGACCCTTTCACTGTGACAATACACAACAGGTTAACCCTTTCACTGTGACAACACACAGCAGGTTAACCCTTTCACTGTGACAATACACATCAGGTTAACCCTTTCACTGTGACAATACACAGCAGGTTAACCCTTTCACTGTGACAATACACAGCAGGTTAACCCTTTCACTGTGACAATACACATCAGATTAACCCTTTCACTGTGACAATACACAGCAGGTTAACCCTTTCACTGTGACAATACACAGCAGGCCTTTCACTGTGACAATACACAGCAGGTTAACCCTTTCACTGTGACAATACACAGCAGGTTGACCCTTTCACTGTGACAATACACAACAGGTTAACCCTTTCACTGCGACAATACACAGCAGGTTAACATTTTCACTGAGCAGGTTAACCCTTTCACTGTGACAATACACAGCAGGTTAACCCTTTCACTGAGCAGGTTAACCCCTTCACTGTGACAATACACAGCAGGTTAACCCTTTCACTGTGACAATACACAGCAGGTTAACCCTTTCACTGCGACAATACACAGCAGGTTAACCCTTTCACTGTCACAATACACAGCAGGTTAAGCCTTTCACTGTGACAATACACAGCAGGTTAACCCTTTCACTGCGACAATACACATAAGGTTAACCCTTTCACTGCGACAATACACAGAAGGTTAACCCTTTCACTCCCACACAACAGCAGGTTAACCCTTTCACTGTGACAATACACAGCAGGTTAACCCTTTCACTGTGAAAATACACAACAGGTTAACCCTTTCACTGTGACAATACACAGCATGTCTTTCACTGTGACAATACACAGCAGGTTAACCCTTTCACTGTGACAATACACAGCAGGTTGACCCTTTCACTGTGACAATACACAACAGGTTAACCCTTTCACTGTGACAACACACAGCAGGTTAACCCTTTCACTGTGACAATACACAGCAGGTTAACCCTTTCACTGTGACAATACACAGCAGGTTAACCCTTTCACTGTGACAATACACAGCAGGTTAACCCTTTCACTGTGACAATACACAGCAGGTTGACCCTTTCACTGTGACAATACACAGCAGGTTAACCCTTTCACTGTGACAACACACAGCAGGTTAACCCTTTCACTGCGACAATACACATCAGGTTAACCCTTTCACTGTGACAATACACAGCAGGTTAACCCTTTCACTGCGACAATACACAGCAGGTTAACCCTTTCACTGCGACAATACACAGCAGGTTAACCCTTTCACTGCGACAATACACAGCAGGTTAACCCTTTCACTGTGACAATACACAGCAGGTTAAGCCTTTCACTGCGACAATACACAGACGGTTAACCCTTTCACTCCCACACAACAGCAGGTTAACCCTTTCACTGTGACAATACACAGCAGGTTAACCCTTTCACTGTGAAAATACACAACAGGTTAACCCTTTCACTGTGACAATACACAGCATGTCTTTCACTGTGACAATACACAGCAGGTTAACCCTTTCACTGTGACAATACACAGCAGGTTGACCCTTTCACTGTGACAATACACAACAGGTTAACCCTTTCACTGTGACAATACACAGCAGGTTAACCCTTTCACTGTGACAATACACAGCAGGTTAACCCTTTCACTGTGACAATACACAGCAGGTTAACCCTTTCACTGTGACAATACACAGCAGGTTGACCCTTTCACTGTGACAATACACAGCAGGTTAACCCTTTCACTGTGACAACACACAGCAGGTTAACCCTTTCACTGCGACAATACACATCAGGTTAACCCTTTCACTGTGACAATACACAGCAGGTTAACCCTTTCACTGCGACAATACACAGCAGGTTAACCCTTTCACTGTGACAATACACAGCAGGTTAACCTTTTCACTGCCACAATACACAGCAGGTTAACCCTTTCACTGTGACACTACACAGCAGGTTAACCCTTTCACTGTGACAAAACACAGCAGGTTAACCCTTTCACTGCGACAATACAGCAGGTTAACCCTTTCACTGTGACAAAACACAGCAGGTTAACCCTTTCACTGCGACAATACACAGCAGGTTAACCCTTTCACTGTGACAATACACAGCAGGTTAACCCTTTCACTGTGACAATACACAGCAGGTTGACCCTTTCACTGTGACAATACACAACAGGTTAACCCTTTCACTGTGACAACACACAGCAGGTTAACCCTTTCACTGTGACAATACACAGCAGGTTAACCCTTTCACTGTGACAATACACAGCAGGTTAACCCTTTCACTGTGACAATACATAACCCTTTCACTGTGACAATACACAGCAGGTTGACCTTTCACTGCGACAATACACAGCAGGTTAACCCTTTCACTGTGACAATACACAGCAGGTTAACCCTTTCACTGCGACAATACACAGCAGGTTAACCCTTTCACTGTGACAATACACAGCAGGTTGACCTTTCACTGCGACAATACACAGCAGGTTAACCCTTTCACTGTGACAATACACAGCAGGTTAACCCTTTCACTGTGACAATACACAGCAGGTTAACCCTTTCACTGTGACAATACACAGCAGGTTAACCCTTTCACTGCGACAATACACAGCAGGTTAACATTTTCACTGAGCATGTTAACCCTTTCACTGTGACAATACACAGCAGGTTGACCCTTTCACTGAGCAGGTTAACCCTTTCACTGTCACAATACACAGCATGTTAACCATTTCACTGTGACAATACACAGCAGGTTAACCCTTTCACTGCGACAATACACATAAGGTTAACCCTTTCACTGCGACAACACACAGAAGGTTAACCCTTTCACTCCCACACGACAGCAGGTTAACCCTTTCACTGTGACAATACACAGCAGGTCTTTCACTGTGACAATACACAGCAGGTTAACCCTTTCACTGTGACAATACACAGCAGGTTGACCCTTTCACTGTGACAATACACAACAGGTTAACCCTTTCACTGTGACAACACACAGCAGGTTAACCCTTTCACTGTGACAATACACATCAGGTTAACCCTTTCACTGTGACAATACACAGCAGGTTAACCCTTTCACTGTGACAATACACAGCAGGTTAACCCTTTCACTGTGACAATACACATCAGATTAACCCTTTCACTGTGACAATACACAGCAGGTTAACCCTTTCACTGTGACAATACACAGCAGGCCTTTCACTGTGACAATACACAGCAGGTTAACCCTTTCACTGTGACAATACACAGCAGGTTGACCCTTTCACTGTGACAATACACAACAGGTTAACCCTTTCACTGCGACAATACACAGCAGGTTAACATTTTCACTGAGCAGGTTAACCCTTTCACTGTGACAATACACAGCAGGTTAACCCTTTCACTGAGCAGGTTAACCCCTTCACTGTGACAATACACAGCAGGTTAACCCTTTCACTGTGACAATACACAGCAGGTTAACCCTTTCACTGCGACAATACACAGCAGGTTAACCCTTTCACTGTCACAATACACAGCAGGTTAAGCCTTTCACTGTGACAATACACAGCAGGTTAACCCTTTCACTGCGACAATACACATAAGGTTAACCCTTTCACTGCGACAATACACAGAAGGTTAACCCTTTCACTCCCACACAACAGCAGGTTAACCCTTTCACTGTGACAATACACAGCAGGTTAACCCTTTCACTGTGAAAATACACAACAGGTTAACCCTTTCACTGTGACAATACACAGCATGTCTTTCACTGTGACAATACACAGCAGGTTAACCCTTTCACTGTGACAATACACAGCAGGTTGACCCTTTCACTGTGACAATACACAACAGGTTAACCCTTTCACTGTGACAACACACAGCAGGTTAACCCTTTCACTGTGACAATACACAGCAGGTTAACCCTTTCACTGTGACAATACACAGCAGGTTAACCCTTTCACTGTGACAATACACAGCAGGTTAACCCTTTCACTGTGACAATACACAGCAGGTTGACCCTTTCACTGTGACAATACACAGCAGGTTAACCCTTTCACTGTGACAACACACAGCAGGTTAACCCTTTCACTGCGACAATACACATCAGGTTAACCCTTTCACTGTGACAATACACAGCAGGTTAACCCTTTCACTGTGACAATACACAGCAGGTTGACCCTTTCACTGTGACAATACACAGCAGGTTAACCCTTTCACTGTGACAATACACAGCAGGTTAACCCTTTCACTGCGACAATACACAGCAGGTTAACATTTTCACTGAGCATGTTAACCCTTTCACTGTGACAATACACAGCAGGTTGACCCTTTCACTGAGCAGGTTAACCCTTTCACTGTCACAATACACAGCATGTTAACCATTTCACTGTGACAATACACAGCAGGTTAACCCTTTCACTGCGACAATACACATAAGGTTAACCCTTTCACTGCGACAATACACAGAAGGTTAACCCTTTCACTCCCACACGACAGCAGGTTAACCCTTTCACTGTGACAATACACAGCAGGTCTTTCACTGTGACAATACACAGCAGGTTAACCCTTTCACTGTGACAATACACAGCAGGTTGACCCTTTCACTGTGACAATACACAACAGGTTAACCCTTTCACTGTGACAACACACAGCAGGTTAACCCTTTCACTGCGACAATACACATAAGGTTAACCCTTTCACTGCGACAATACACAGAAGGTTAACCCTTTCACTCCCACACGACAGCAGGTTAACCCTTTCACTGTGACAATACACAGCAGGTTAACCCTTTCACTGTGACAATACACAGCAGGTTAACCCTTTCACTGTGACAATACACAGCAGGTTAACCCTTTCAATGTGACAATACACAGCAGGCTAACCCTTTCACTGTGACAATACACAGCAGGTTAACCCTTTCACTGCGACAATACACAGCAGGTTAACCCTTTCACTGTGACAATACACAGCAGGTTAACCCTTTCACTGTGACAATACACAGCAGGTTAACCCTTTCACTGCGACAATACACAGCAGGTTAACCCTTTCACTGTGACAATACACAGCAGGTTAAGCCTTTCACTGCGACAATACACAGCAGGTTAACCCTTTCACTGCGACAATACACAGCAGGTTAACCCTTTCACTGTGACAATACACATCAGGTTAACCCTTTCACTGTGACAATACACATCAGATTAACCCTTTCACTGTGACAATACACAGCAGGTTAACCCTTTCACTGTGACAATACACAGCAGGTTAACCCTTTCACTGCGACAATACACAGCAGGTTAACATTTTCACTGAGCATGTTAACCCTTTCACTGTGACAATACACAGCAGGTTGACCCTTTCACTGAGCAGGTTAACCCTTTCACTGTCACAATACACAGCATGTTAACCATTTCACTGTGACAATACACAGCAGGTTAACCCTTTCACTGCGACAATACACATAAGGTTAACCCTTTCACTGCGACAATACACAGAAGGTTAACCCTTTCACTCCCACACGACAGCAGGTTAACCCTTTCACTGTGACAATACACAGCAGGTTAACCCTTTCACTGTGACAATACACAGCAGGTTAACCCTTTCACTGTGACAATACACAGCAGGTCTTTCACTGTGACAATACACAGCAGGTTAACCCTTTCACTGTGACAATACACAGCAGGTTGACCCTTTCACTGTGACAATACACAACAGGTTAACCCTTTCACTGTGACAACACACAGCAGGTTAACCCTTTCACTGTGACAATACACATCAGGTTAACCCTTTCACTGTGACAATACACAGCAGGTTAACCCTTTCACTGTGACAATACACAGCAGGTTAACCCTTTCACTGTGACAATACACAGCAGGTTAACCCTTTCACTGTGACAATACACAGCATGTTAACCCTTTCACTGCGACAATACACAGCAGGTTAACCCTTTCACTGTGACAATACACAGCAGGTTAACCCTTTCACTGTGACAATACACAGCAGGTTAACCCTTTCACTGCGACAATACACAGCAGGTTAACCCTTTCACTGCGACAATACACAGCAGGTTAACCCTTTCACTGCGACAATACACAGCAGGTTAACCCTTTCACTGTGACAATACACAGCAGGTTAAGCCTTTCACTGCGACAATACACAGAAGGTTAACCCTTTCACTCCCACACAACAGCAGGTTAACCCTTTCACTGTGACAATACACAGCAGGTTAACCCTTTCACTGTGAAAATACACAACAGGTTAACCCTTTCACTGTGACAATACACAGCATGTCTTTCACTGTGACAATACACAGCAGGTTAACCCTTTCACTGTGACAATACACAGCAGGTTGACCCTTTCACTGTGACAATACACAACAGGTTAACCATTTCACTGTGACAATACACAGCAGGTTAACCCTTTCACTGTGACAATACACAGCAGGTTAACCCTTTCACTGTGACAATACACAGCAGGTTAACCCTTTCACTGTGACAATACACAGCAGGTTGACCCTTTCACTGTGACAATACACAGCAGGTTAACCCTTTCACTGTGACAACACACAGCAGGTTAACCCTTTCACTGCGACAATACACATCAGGTTAACCCTTTCACTGTGACAATACACAGCAGGTTAACCCTTTCACTGCGACAATACACAGCAGTTTAACCCTTTCACTGTGACAATACACAGCAGGTTAACCCTTTCACTGCCACAATACACAGCAGGTTAACCCTTTCACTGTGACACTACACAGCAGGTTAACCCTTTCACTGTGACAATACACAGCAGGTTAACCCTTTCACTGCGACAATACAGCAGGTTAACCCTTTCACTGTGACAAAACACAGCAGGTTAACCCTTTCACTGCGACAATACACAGCAGGTTAACCCTTTCACTGTGACAATACACAGCAGGTTAACCCTTTCACTGTGACAATACACAGCAGGTTAACCCTTTCACTGTGACAATACACAACAGGTTAACCCTTTCACTGTGACAACACACAGCAGGTTAACCCTTTCACTGTGACAATACACAGCAGGTTAACCCTTTCACTGTGACAATACACAGCAGGTTAACCCTTTCACTGTGACAATACACAGCAGGTTAACCCTTTCACTGTGACAATACACAGCAGGTTGACCCTTTCACTGTGACAATACACAGCAGGTTAACCCTTTCACTGTGACAACACACAGCAGGTTAACCCTTTCACTGCGACAATACACATCAGGTTAACCCTTTCACTGTGACAATACACAGCAGGTTAACCCTTTCACTGCGACAATACACAGCAGGTTAACCCTTTCACTGTGACAATACACAGCAGGTTAACCCTTTCACTGCCACAATACACAGCAGGTTAACCCTTTCACTGTGACACTACACAGCAGGTTAACCCTTTCACTGTGACAATACACAGCAGGTTAACCCTTTCACTGCGACAATACAGCAGGTTAACCCTTTCACTGTGACAAAACACAGCAGGTTAACCCTTTCACTGCGACAATACACAGCAGGTTAACCCTTTCACTGTGACAATACGCAGCAGGTTAACCCTTTCACTGTGACAATACACAGCAGGTTGACCCTTTCACTGCGACAATACACAGCAGGTTAACTCTTTCACTGCGACAATACACAGCAGGTTAACCCTTTCACTGTGACAATACACAGCAGGTTAACCCTTTCACTGTGACAATACATAACCCTTTCACTGTGACAATACACAGCAGGTTGACCTTTCACTGCGACAATACACAGCAGGTTAACCCTTTCACTGTGACAATACACAGCAGGTTAACCCTTTCACTGCGACAATACACAGCAGGTTAACCCTTTCACTGTGACAATACACAGCAGGTTGACCTTTCACTGCGACAATACACAGCAGGTTAACCCTTTCACTGTGACAATACACAGCAGGTTAACCCTTTCACTGTGACAATACACAGCAGGTTAACCCTTTCACTGTGACAATACACAGCAGGTTAACCCTTTCACTGCGACAATACACAGCAGGTTAACATTTTCACTGAGCATGTTAACCCTTTCACTGTGACAATACACAGCAGGTTGACCCTTTCACTGAGCAGGTTAACCCTTTCACTGTCACAATACACAGCATGTTAACCATTTCACTGTGACAATACACAGCAGGTTAACCCTTTCACTGCGACAATACACATAAGGTTAACCCTTTCACTGCGACAATACACAGAAGGTTAACCCTTTCACTCCCACACGACAGCAGGTTAACCCTTTCACTGTGACAATACACAGCAGGTCTTTCACTGTGACAATACACAGCAGGTTAACCCTTTCACTGTGACAATACACAGCAGGTTGACCCTTTCACTGTGACAATACACAACAGGTTAACCCTTTCACTGTGACAACACACAGCAGGTTAACCCTTTCACTGTGACAATACACATCAGGTTAACCCTTTCACTGTGACAATACACAGCAGGTTAACCCTTTCACTGTGACAATACACAGCAGGTTAACCCTTTCACTGTGACAATACACATCAGATTAACCCTTTCACTGTGACAATACACAGCAGGTTAACCCTTTCACTGTGACAATACACAGCAGGCCTTTCACTGTGACAATACACAGCAGGTTAACCCTTTCACTGTGACAATACACAGCAGGTTGACCCTTTCACTGTGACAATACACAACAGGTTAACCCTTTCACTGCGACAATACACAGCAGGTTAACATTTTCACTGAGCAGGTTAACCCTTTCACTGTGACAATACACAGCAGGTTAACCCTTTCACTGAGCAGGTTAACCCCTTCACTGTGACAATACACAGCAGGTTAACCCTTTCACTGTGACAATACACAGCAGGTTAACCCTTTCACTGCGACAATACACAGCAGGTTAACCCTTTCACTGTCACAATACACAGCAGGTTAAGCCTTTCACTGTGACAATACACAGCAGGTTAACCCTTTCACTGCGACAATACACATAAGGTTAACCCTTTCACTGCGACAATACACAGAAGGTTAACCCTTTCACTCCCACACAACAGCAGGTTAACCCTTTCACTGTGACAATACACAGCAGGTTAACCCTTTCACTGTGAAAATACACAACAGGTTAACCCTTTCACTGTGACAATACACAGCATGTCTTTCACTGTGACAATACACAGCAGGTTAACCCTTTCACTGTGACAATACACAGCAGGTTGACCCTTTCACTGTGACAATACACAACAGGTTAACCCTTTCACTGTGACAACACACAGCAGGTTAACCCTTTCACTGTGACAATACACAGCAGGTTAACCCTTTCACTGTGACAATACACAGCAGGTTAACCCTTTCACTGTGACAATACACAGCAGGTTAACCCTTTCACTGTGACAATACACAGCAGGTTGACCCTTTCACTGTGACAATACACAGCAGGTTAACCCTTTCACTGTGACAACACACAGCAGGTTAACCCTTTCACTGCGACAATACACATCAGGTTAACCCTTTCACTGTGACAATACACAGCAGGTTAACCCTTTCACTGCGACAATACACAGCAGGTTAACCCTTTCACTGCGACAATACACAGCAGGTTAACCCTTTCACTGCGACAATACACAGCAGGTTAACCCTTTCACTGTGACAATACACAGCAGGTTAAGCCTTTCACTGCGACAATACACAGACGGTTAACCCTTTCACTCCCACACAACAGCAGGTTAACCCTTTCACTGTGACAATACACAGCAGGTTAACCCTTTCACTGTGAAAATACACAACAGGTTAACCCTTTCACTGTGACAATACACAGCATGTCTTTCACTGTGACAATACACAGCAGGTTAACCCTTTCACTGTGACAATACACAGCAGGTTGACCCTTTCACTGTGACAATACACAACAGGTTAACCCTTTCACTGTGACAATACACAGCAGGTTAACCCTTTCACTGTGACAATACACAGCAGGTTAACCCTTTCACTGTGACAATACACAGCAGGTTAACCCTTTCACTGTGACAATACACAGCAGGTTGACCCTTTCACTGTGACAATACACAGCAGGTTAACCCTTTCACTGTGACAACACACAGCAGGTTAACCCTTTCACTGCGACAATACACATCAGGTTAACCCTTTCACTGTGACAATACACAGCAGGTTAACCCTTTCACTGCGACAATACACAGCAGGTTAACCCTTTCACTGTGACAATACACAGCAGGTTAACCTTTTCACTGCCACAATACACAGCAGGTTAACCCTTTCACTGTGACACTACACAGCAGGTTAACCCTTTCACTGTGACAAAACACAGCAGGTTAACCCTTTCACTGCGACAATACAGCAGGTTAACCCTTTCACTGTGACAAAACACAGCAGGTTAACCCTTTCACTGCGACAATACACAGCAGGTTAACCCTTTCACTGTGACAATACACAGCAGGTTAACCCTTTCACTGTGACAATACACAGCAGGTTGACCCTTTCACTGTGACAATACACAACAGGTTAACCCTTTCACTGTGACAACACACAGCAGGTTAACCCTTTCACTGTGACAATACACAGCAGGTTAACCCTTTCACTGTGACAATACACAGCAGGTTAACCCTTTCACTGTGACAATACATAACCCTTTCACTGTGACAATACACAGCAGGTTGACCTTTCACTGCGACAATACACAGCAGGTTAACCCTTTCACTGTGACAATACACAGCAGGTTAACCCTTTCACTGCGACAATACACAGCAGGTTAACCCTTTCACTGTGACAATACACAGCAGGTTGACCTTTCACTGCGACAATACACAGCAGGTTAACCCTTTCACTGTGACAATACACAGCAGGTTAACCCTTTCACTGTGACAATACACAGCAGGTTAACCCTTTCACTGTGACAATACACAGCAGGTTAACCCTTTCACTGCGACAATACACAGCAGGTTAACATTTTCACTGAGCATGTTAACCCTTTCACTGTGACAATACACAGCAGGTTGACCCTTTCACTGAGCAGGTTAACCCTTTCACTGTCACAATACACAGCATGTTAACCATTTCACTGTGACAATACACAGCAGGTTAACCCTTTCACTGCGACAATACACATAAGGTTAACCCTTTCACTGCGACAACACACAGAAGGTTAACCCTTTCACTCCCACACGACAGCAGGTTAACCCTTTCACTGTGACAATACACAGCAGGTCTTTCACTGTGACAATACACAGCAGGTTAACCCTTTCACTGTGACAATACACAGCAGGTTGACCCTTTCACTGTGACAATACACAACAGGTTAACCCTTTCACTGTGACAACACACAGCAGGTTAACCCTTTCACTGTGACAATACACATCAGGTTAACCCTTTCACTGTGACAATACACAGCAGGTTAACCCTTTCACTGTGACAATACACAGCAGGTTAACCCTTTCACTGTGACAATACACATCAGATTAACCCTTTCACTGTGACAATACACAGCAGGTTAACCCTTTCACTGTGACAATACACAGCAGGCCTTTCACTGTGACAATACACAGCAGGTTAACCCTTTCACTGTGACAATACACAGCAGGTTGACCCTTTCACTGTGACAATACACAACAGGTTAACCCTTTCACTGCGACAATACACAGCAGGTTAACATTTTCACTGAGCAGGTTAACCCTTTCACTGTGACAATACACAGCAGGTTAACCCTTTCACTGAGCAGGTTAACCCCTTCACTGTGACAATACACAGCAGGTTAACCCTTTCACTGTGACAATACACAGCAGGTTAACCCTTTCACTGCGACAATACACAGCAGGTTAACCCTTTCACTGTCACAATACACAGCAGGTTAAGCCTTTCACTGTGACAATACACAGCAGGTTAACCCTTTCACTGCGACAATACACATAAGGTTAACCCTTTCACTGCGACAATACACAGAAGGTTAACCCTTTCACTCCCACACAACAGCAGGTTAACCCTTTCACTGTGACAATACACAGCAGGTTAACCCTTTCACTGTGAAAATACACAACAGGTTAACCCTTTCACTGTGACAATACACAGCATGTCTTTCACTGTGACAATACACAGCAGGTTAACCCTTTCACTGTGACAATACACAGCAGGTTGACCCTTTCACTGTGACAATACACAACAGGTTAACCCTTTCACTGTGACAACACACAGCAGGTTAACCCTTTCACTGTGACAATACACAGCAGGTTAACCCTTTCACTGTGACAATACACAGCAGGTTAACCCTTTCACTGTGACAATACACAGCAGGTTAACCCTTTCACTGTGACAATACACAGCAGGTTGACCCTTTCACTGTGACAATACACAGCAGGTTAACCCTTTCACTGTGACAACACACAGCAGGTTAACCCTTTCACTGCGACAATACACATCAGGTTAACCCTTTCACTGTGACAATACACAGCAGGTTAACCCTTTCACTGCGACAATACACAGCAGGTTAACCCTTTCACTGTGACAATACACAGCAGGTTAACCCTTTCACTGCCACAATACACAGCAGGTTAACCCTTTCACTGTGACACTACACAGCAGGTTAACCCTTTCACTGTGACAATACACAGCAGGTTAACCCTTTCACTGCGACAATACAGCAGGTTAACCCTTTCACTGTGACAAAACACAGCAGGTTAACCCTTTCACTGCGACAATACACAGCAGGTTAACCCTTTCACTGTGACAATACACAGCAGGTTAACCCTTTCACTGTGACAATACACAGCAGGTTGACCTTTCACTGCGTCAATACACAGCAGGTTAACCCTTTCACTGTGACAATACACAGCAGGTTAACCCTTTCACTGCGACAATACACAGCAGGTTAACATTTTCACTGAGCATGTTAACCCTTTCACTGTGACAATACACAGCAGGTTGACCCTTTCACTGAGCAGGTTAACCCTTTCACTGTCACAATACACAGCATGTTAACCATTTCACTGTGACAATACACAGCAGGTTAACCCTTTCACTGCGACAATACACATAAGGTTAACCCTTTCACTGCGACAATACACAGAAGGTTAACCCTTTCACTCCCACACGACAGCAGGTTAACCCTTTCACTGTGACAATACACAGCAGGTTAACCCTTTCACTGTGACAATACACAGCAGGTTAACCCTTTCACTGTGACAATACACAGCAGGTCTTTCACTGTGACAATACACAGCAGGTTAACCCTTTCACTGTGACAATACACAGCAGGTTGACCCTTTCACTGTGACAATACACAACAGGTTAACCCTTTCACTGTGACAACACACATCAGGTTAACCCTTTCACTGTGACAATACACATCAGGTTAACCCTTTCACTGTGACAATACACAGCAGGTTAACCCTTTCACTGTGACAATACACAGCAGGTTAACCCTTTCACTGTGACAATACACAGCAGGTTAACCCTTTCACTGCGACAATACACAGCAGGTTAACCCTTTCACTGTGACAATACACAGCAGGTTAACCCTTTCACTGCGACAATACACAGCAGGTTAACCCTTTCACTGCGACAATACACAGCAGGTTAACCCTTTCACTGTGATAATACACATAAGGTTAACCCTTTCATTGTGACAATACACAGCAGGTTAACCCTTTCACTGTGACAATACACAGCAGGTTAACCCTTTCACTGTGACAATACACAGCAGGTTAACCCTTTCACGGAGACAATACACAGCAGGTTAACCCTTTCACTGCGACAATACACAGCAGGTTAACCCTTTCACTGCGACAATACACAGCAGGTTAACCATTTCACTGTGACAATACACAGCAGGTTAAGCCTTTCACTGCGACAATACACAGCAGGTTAACCCTTTCACTGCGACAATACACAGCAGGTTAACCCTTTCACTGTGACAATACACATCAGGTTAACCCTTTCACTGTGACAATACACATCAGATTAACCCTTTCACTGTGACAATACACAGCAGGTTAACCCTTTCACTGTGACAATACACAGCAGGCCTTTCACTGTGACAATACACAGCAGGTTAACCCTTTCACTGTGACAATACACAGCAGGTTGACCCTTTCACTGTGACAATACACAATAGGTTAACCCTTTCACTGCGACAATACACAGCAGGTTAACATTTTCACTGAGCAGGTTAACCCTTTCACTGTGACAATACACAGCAGGTTAACCCTTTCACTGAGCAGGTTAACCCCTTCACTGTGACAATACACAGCAGGTTAACCCTTTCACTGTGACAATACACAGCGGGTTAACCCTTTCACTGCGACAATACACAGCAGGTTAACCCTTTCACTGTCACAATACATAACCCTTTCACTGTGACAATACACAGCAGGTTGACCTTTCACTGCGACAATACACAGCAGGTTAACCCTTTCACTGTGACAATACACAGCAGGTTAACCCTTTCACTGCGACAATACACAGCAGGTTAACCCTTTCACTGTGACAATACACAGCAGGTTGACCTTTCACTGCGACAATACACAGCAGGTTAACCCTTTCACTGTGACAATACACAGCAGGTTAACCCTTTCACTGTGACAATACACAGCAGGTTAACCCTTTCACTGTGACAATACACAGCAGGTTAACCCTTTCACTGCGACAATACACAGCAGGTTAACATTTTCACTGAGCATGTTAACCCTTTCACTGTGACAATACACAGCAGGTTGACCCTTTCACTGAGCAGGTTAACCCTTTCACTGTCACAATACACAGCATGTTAACCATTTCACTGTGACAATACACAGCAGGTTAACCCTTTCACTGCGACAATACACATAAGGTTAACCCTTTCACTGCGACAATACACAGAAGGTTAACCCTTTCACTCCCACACGACAGCAGGTTAACCCTTTCACTGTGACAATACACAGCAGGTATTTCACTGTGACAATACACAGCAGGTTAACCCTTTCACTGTGACAATACACAGCAGGTTGACCCTTTCACTGTGACAATACACAACAGGTTAACCCTTTCACTGTGACAACACACAGCAGGTTAACCCTTTCACTGTGACAATACACATCAGGTTAACCCTTTCACTGTGACAATACACAGCAGGTTAACCCTTTCACTGTGACAATACACAGCAGGTTAACCCTTTCACTGTGACAATACACATCAGATTAACCCTTTCACTGTGACAATACACAGCAGGTTAACCCTTTCACTGTGACAATACACAGCAGGCCTTTCACTGTGACAATACACAGCAGGTTAACCCTTTCACTGTGACAATACACAGCAGGTTGACCCTTTCACTGTGACAATACACAACAGGTTAACCCTTTCACTGCGACAATACACAGCAGGTTAACATTTTCACTGAGCAGGTTAACCCTTTCACTGTGACAATACACAGCAGGTTAACCCTTTCACTGAGCAGGTTAACCCCTTCACTGTGACAATACACAGCAGGTTAACCCTTTCACTGTGACAATACACAGCAGGTTAACCCTTTCACTGCGACAATACACAGCAGGTTAACCCTTTCACTGTCACAATACACAGCAGGTTAACCCTTTCACTGTGACAATACACAGCAGGTTAACCCTTTCACTGTGACAATACACAGCAGGTTGACCCTTTCACTGTGACAATACACAGCAGGTTAACCCTTTCACTGTGAAAATACACAACAGGTTAACCCTTTCACTGTGACAATACACAGCATGTCTTTCACTGTGACAATACACAGCAGGTTAACCCTTTCACTGTGACAATACACAGCAGGTTGACCCTTTCACTGTGACAATACACAACAGGTTAACCCTTTCACTGTGACAACACACAGCAGGTTAACCCTTTCACTGTGACAATACACAGCAGGTTAACCCTTTCACTGTGACAATACACAGCAGGTTAACCCTTTCACTGTGACAATACACAGCAGGTTAACCCTTTCACTGTGACAATACACAGCAGGTTGACCCTTTCACTGTGACAATACACAGCAGGTTAACCCTTTCACTGTGACAACACACAGCAGGTTAACCCTTTCACTGCGACAATACACATCAGGTTAACCCTTTCACTGTGACAATACACAGCAGGTTAACCCTTTCACTGCGACAATACACAGCAGGTTAACCCTTTCACTGTGACAATACACAGCAGGTTAACCCTTTCACTGCCACAATACACAGCAGGTTAACCCTTTCACTGTGACACTACACAGCAGGTTAACCCTTTCACTGTGACAATACACAGCAGGTTAACCCTTTCACTGCGACAATACAGCAGGTTAACCCTTTCACTGTGACAAAACACAGCAGGTTAACCCTTTCACTGCGACAATACACAGCAGGTTAACCCTTTCACTGTGACAATACACAGCAGGTTAACCCTTTCACTGTGACAATACACAGCAGGTTGACCTTTCACTGCGTCAATACACAGCAGGTTAACCCTTTCACTGTGACAATACACAGCAGGTTAACCCTTTCACTGCGACAATACACAGCAGGTTAACATTTTCACTGAGCATGTTAACCCTTTCACTGTGACAATACACAGCAGGTTGACCCTTTCACTGAGCAGGTTAACCCTTTCACTGTCACAATACACAGCATGTTAACCATTTCACTGTGACAATACACAGCAGGTTAACCCTTTCACTGCGACAATACACATAAGGTTAACCCTTTCACTGCGACAATACACAGAAGGTTAACCCTTTCACTCCCACACGACAGCAGGTTAACCCTTTCACTGTGACAATACACAGCAGGTTAACCCTTTCACTGTGACAATACACAGCAGGTTAACCCTTTCACTGTGACAATACACAGCAGGTCTTTCACTGTGACAATACACAGCAGGTTAACCCTTTCACTGTGACAATACACAGCAGGTTGACCCTTTCACTGTGACAATACACAACAGGTTAACCCTTTCACTGTGACAACACACATCAGGTTAACCCTTTCACTGTGACAATACACATCAGGTTAACCCTTTCACTGTGACAATACACAGCAGGTTAACCCTTTCACTGTGACAATACACAGCAGGTTAACCCTTTCACTGTGACAATACACAGCAGGTTAACCCTTTCACTGCGACAATACACAGCAGGTTAACCCTTTCACTGTGACAATACACAGCAGGTTAACCCTTTCACTGCGACAATACACAGCAGGTTAACCCTTTCACTGCGACAATACACAGCAGGTTAACCCTTTCACTGTGATAATACACATAAGGTTAACCCTTTCATTGTGACAATACACAGCAGGTTAACCCTTTCACTGTGACAATACACAGCAGGTTAACCCTTTCACTGTGACAATACACAGCAGGTTAACCCTTTCACGGAGACAATACACAGCAGGTTAACCCTTTCACTGCGACAATACACAGCAGGTTAACCCTTTCACTGCGACAATACACAGCAGGTTAACCATTTCACTGTGACAATACACAGCAGGTTAAGCCTTTCACTGCGACAATACACAGCAGGTTAACCCTTTCACTGCGACAATACACAGCAGGTTAACCCTTTCACTGTGACAATACACATCAGGTTAACCCTTTCACTGTGACAATACACATCAGATTAACCCTTTCACTGTGACAATACACAGCAGGTTAACCCTTTCACTGTGACAATACACAGCAGGCCTTTCACTGTGACAATACACAGCAGGTTAACCCTTTCACTGTGACAATACACAGCAGGTTGACCCTTTCACTGTGACAATACACAATAGGTTAACCCTTTCACTGCGACAATACACAGCAGGTTAACATTTTCACTGAGCAGGTTAACCCTTTCACTGTGACAATACACAGCAGGTTAACCCTTTCACTGAGCAGGTTAACCCCTTCACTGTGACAATACACAGCAGGTTAACCCTTTCACTGTGACAATACACAGCGGGTTAACCCTTTCACTGCGACAATACACAGCAGGTTAACCCTTTCACTGTCACAATACATAACCCTTTCACTGTGACAATACACAGCAGGTTGACCTTTCACTGCGACAATACACAGCAGGTTAACCCTTTCACTGTGACAATACACAGCAGGTTAACCCTTTCACTGCGACAATACACAGCAGGTTAACCCTTTCACTGTGACAATACACAGCAGGTTGACCTTTCACTGCGACAATACACAGCAGGTTAACCCTTTCACTGTGACAATACACAGCAGGTTAACCCTTTCACTGTGACAATACACAGCAGGTTAACCCTTTCACTGTGACAATACACAGCAGGTTAACCCTTTCACTGCGACAATACACAGCAGGTTAACATTTTCACTGAGCATGTTAACCCTTTCACTGTGACAATACACAGCAGGTTGACCCTTTCACTGAGCAGGTTAACCCTTTCACTGTCACAATACACAGCATGTTAACCATTTCACTGTGACAATACACAGCAGGTTAACCCTTTCACTGCGACAATACACATAAGGTTAACCCTTTCACTGCGACAATACACAGAAGGTTAACCCTTTCACTCCCACACGACAGCAGGTTAACCCTTTCACTGTGACAATACACAGCAGGTATTTCACTGTGACAATACACAGCAGGTTAACCCTTTCACTGTGACAATACACAGCAGGTTGACCCTTTCACTGTGACAATACACAACAGGTTAACCCTTTCACTGTGACAACACACAGCAGGTTAACCCTTTCACTGTGACAATACACATCAGGTTAACCCTTTCACTGTGACAATACACAGCAGGTTAACCCTTTCACTGTGACAATACACAGCAGGTTAACCCTTTCACTGTGACAATACACATCAGATTAACCCTTTCACTGTGACAATACACAGCAGGTTAACCCTTTCACTGTGACAATACACAGCAGGCCTTTCACTGTGACAATACACAGCAGGTTAACCCTTTCACTGTGACAATACACAGCAGGTTGACCCTTTCACTGTGACAATACACAACAGGTTAACCCTTTCACTGCGACAATACACAGCAGGTTAACATTTTCACTGAGCAGGTTAACCCTTTCACTGTGACAATACACAGCAGGTTAACCCTTTCACTGAGCAGGTTAACCCCTTCACTGTGACAATACACAGCAGGTTAACCCTTTCACTGTGACAATACACAGCAGGTTAACCCTTTCACTGCGACAATACACAGCAGGTTAACCCTTTCACTGTCACAATACACAGCAGGTTAAGCCTTTCACTGTGACAATACACAGCAGGTTAACCCTTTCACTGCGACAATACACATAAGGTTAACCCTTTCACTGCGACAATACACAGAAGGTTAACCCTTTCACTCCCACACAACAGCAGGTTAACCCTTTCACTGTGACAATACACAGCAGGTTAACCCTTTCACTGTGAAAATACACAACAGGTTAACCCTTTCACTGTGACAATACACAGCATGTCTTTCACTGTGACAATACACAGCAGGTTAACCCTTTCACTGTGACAATACACAGCTGGTTGACCCTTTCACTGTGACAATACACAACAGGTTAACCCTTTCACTGTGACAACACACAGCAGGTTAACCCTTTCACTGTGACAATACACAGCAGGTTAACCCTTTCACTGTGACAATACACAGCAGGTTAACCCTTTCACTGTGACAATACACAGCATGTCTTTCACTGTGACAATACACAGCAGGTTAACCCTTTCACTGTGACAATACACAGCAGGTTGACCCTTTCACTGTGACAATACACAACAGGTTAACCATTTCACTGTGACAATACACAGCAGGTTAACCCTTTCACTGTGACAATACACAGCAGGTTAACCCTTTCACTGTGACAATACACAGCAGGTTAACCCTTTCACTGTGACAATACACAGCAGGTTGACCCTTTCACTGTGACAATACACAGCAGGTTAACCCTTTCACTGTGACAACACACAGCAGGTTAACCCTTTCACTGCGACAATACACATCAGGTTAACCCTTTCACTGTGACAATACACAGCAGGTTAACCCTTTCACTGCGACAATACACAGCAGTTTAACCCTTTCACTGTGACAATACACAGCAGGTTAACCCTTTCACTGCCACAATACACAGCAGGTTAACCCTTTCACTGTGACACTACACAGCAGGTTAACCCTTTCACTGTGACAATACACAGCAGGTTAACCCTTTCACTGCGACAATACAGCAGGTTAACCCTTTCACTGTGACAAAACACAGCAGGTTAACCCTTTCACTGCGACAATACACAGCAGGTTAACCCTTTCACTGTGACAATACACAGCAGGTTAACCCTTTCACTGTGACAATACACAGCAGGTTAACCCTTTCACTGTGACAATACACAACAGGTTAACCCTTTCACTGTGACAACACACAGCAGGTTAACCCTTTCACTGTGACAATACACAGCAGGTTAACCCTTTCACTGTGACAATACACAGCAGGTTAACCCTTTCACTGTGACAATACACAGCAGGTTAACCCTTTCACTGTGACAATACACAGCAGGTTGACCCTTTCACTGTGACAATACACAGCAGGTTAACCCTTTCACTGTGACAACACACAGCAGGTTAACCCTTTCACTGCGACAATACACATCAGGTTAACCCTTTCACTGTGACAATACACAGCAGGTTAACCCTTTCACTGCGACAATACACAGCAGGTTAACCCTTTCACTGTGACAATACACAGCAGGTTAACCCTTTCACTGCCACAATACACAGCAGGTTAACCCTTTCACTGTGACACTACACAGCAGGTTAACCCTTTCACTGTGACAATACACAGCAGGTTAACCCTTTCACTGCGACAATACAGCAGGTTAACCCTTTCACTGTGACAAAACACAGCAGGTTAACCCTTTCACTGCGACAATACACAGCAGGTTAACCCTTTCACTGTGACAATACGCAGCAGGTTAACCCTTTCACTGTGACAACACACAGCAGGTTAACCCTTTCACTGTCACAATACACAGCAGGTTAAGCCTTTCACTGTGACAATACACAGCAGGTTAACCCTTTCACTGCGACAATACACATAAGGTTAACCCTTTCACTGCGACAATACACAGAAGGTTAACCCTTTCACTCCCACACAACAGCAGGTTAACCCTTTCACTGTGACAATACACAGCAGGTTAACCCTTTCACTGTGAAAATACACAACAGGTTAACCCTTTCACTGTGACAATACACAGCATGTCTTTCACTGTGACAATACACAGCAGGTTAACCCTTTCACTGTGACAATACACAGCTGGTTGACCCTTTCACTGTGACAATACACAACAGGTTAACCCTTTCACTGTGACAACACACAGCAGGTTAACCCTTTCACTGTGACAATACACAGCAGGTTAACCCTTTCACTGTGACAATACACAGCAGGTTAACCCTTTCACTGTGACAATACACAGCATGTCTTTCACTGTGACAATACACAGCAGGTTAACCCTTTCACTGTGACAATACACAGCAGGTTGACCCTTTCACTGTGACAATACACAACAGGTTAACCATTTCACTGTGACAATACACAGCAGGTTAACCCTTTCACTGTGACAATACACAGCAGGTTAACCCTTTCACTGTGACAATACACAGCAGGTTAACCCTTTCACTGTGACAATACACAGCAGGTTGACCCTTTCACTGTGACAATACACAGCAGGTTAACCCTTTCACTGTGACAACACACAGCAGGTTAACCCTTTCACTGCGACAATACACATCAGGTTAACCCTTTCACTGTGACAATACACAGCAGGTTAACCCTTTCACTGCGACAATACACAGCAGTTTAACCCTTTCACTGTGACAATACACAGCAGGTTAACCCTTTCACTGCCACAATACACAGCAGGTTAACCCTTTCACTGTGACACTACACAGCAGGTTAACCCTTTCACTGTGACAATACACAGCAGGTTAACCCTTTCACTGCGACAATACAGCAGGTTAACCCTTTCACTGTGACAAAACACAGCAGGTTAACCCTTTCACTGCGACAATACACAGCAGGTTAACCCTTTCACTGTGACAATACACAGCAGGTTAACCCTTTCACTGTGACAATACACAGCAGGTTAACCCTTTCACTGTGACAATACACAACAGGTTAACCCTTTCACTGTGACAACACACAGCAGGTTAACCCTTTCACTGTGACAATACACAGCAGGTTAACCCTTTCACTGTGACAATACACAGCAGGTTAACCCTTTCACTGTGACAATACACAGCAGGTTAACCCTTTCACTGTGACAATACACAGCAGGTTGACCCTTTCACTGTGACAATACACAGCAGGTTAACCCTTTCACTGTGACAACACACAGCAGGTTAACCCTTTCACTGCGACAATACACATCAGGTTAACCCTTTCACTGTGACAATACACAGCAGGTTAACCCTTTCACTGCGACAATACACAGCAGGTTAACCCTTTCACTGTGACAATACACAGCAGGTTAACCCTTTCACTGCCACAATACACAGCAGGTTAACCCTTTCACTGTGACACTACACAGCAGGTTAACCCTTTCACTGTGACAATACACAGCAGGTTAACCCTTTCACTGCGACAATACAGCAGGTTAACCCTTTCACTGTGACAAAACACAGCAGGTTAACCCTTTCACTGCGACAATACACAGCAGGTTAACCCTTTCACTGTGACAATACGCAGCAGGTTAACCCTTTCACTGTGACAATACACAGCAGGTTGACCCTTTCACTGCGACAATACACAGCAGGTTAACTCTTTCACTGCGACAATACACAGCAGGTTAACCCTTTCACTGTGACAATACACAGCAGGTTAACCCTTTCACTGTGACAATACATAACCCTTTCACTGTGACAATACACAGCAGGTTGACCTTTCACTGCGACAATACACAGCAGGTTAACCCTTTCACTGTGACAATACACAGCAGGTTAACCCTTTCACTGCGACAATACACAGCAGGTTAACCCTTTCACTGTGACAATACACAGCAGGTTGACCTTTCACTGCGACAATACACAGCAGGTTAACCCTTTCACTGTGACAATACACAGCAGGTTAACCCTTTCACTGTGACAATACACAGCAGGTTAACCCTTTCACTGTGACAATACACAGCAGGTTAACCCTTTCACTGCGACAATACACAGCAGGTTAACATTTTCACTGAGCATGTTAACCCTTTCACTGTGACAATACACAGCAGGTTGACCCTTTCACTGAGCAGGTTAACCCTTTCACTGTCACAATACACAGCATGTTAACCATTTCACTGTGACAATACACAGCAGGTTAACCCTTTCACTGCGACAATACACATAAGGTTAACCCTTTCACTGCGACAATACACAGAAGGTTAACCCTTTCACTCCCACACGACAGCAGGTTAACCCTTTCACTGTGACAATACACAGCAGGTCTTTCACTGTGACAATACACAGCAGGTTAACCCTTTCACTGTGACAATACACAGCAGGTTGACCCTTTCACTGTGACAATACACAACAGGTTAACCCTTTCACTGTGACAACACACAGCAGGTTAACCCTTTCACTGTGACAATACACATCAGGTTAACCCTTTCACTGTGACAATACACAGCAGGTTAACCCTTTCACTGTGACAATACACAGCAGGTTAACCCTTTCACTGTGACAATACACATCAGATTAACCCTTTCACTGTGACAATACACAGCAGGTTAACCCTTTCACTGTGACAATACACAGCAGGCCTTTCACTGTGACAATACACAGCAGGTTAACCCTTTCACTGTGACAATACACAGCAGGTTGACCCTTTCACTGTGACAATACACAACAGGTTAACCCTTTCACTGCGACAATACACAGCAGGTTAACATTTTCACTGAGCAGGTTAACCCTTTCACTGTGACAATACACAGCAGGTTAACCCTTTCACTGAGCAGGTTAACCCCTTCACTGTGACAATACACAGCAGGTTAACCCTTTCACTGTGACAATACACAGCAGGTTAACCCTTTCACTGCGACAATACACAGCAGGTTAACCCTTTCACTGTCACAATACACAGCAGGTTAAGCCTTTCACTGTGACAATACACAGCAGGTTAACCCTTTCACTGCGACAATACACATAAGGTTAACCCTTTCACTGCGACAATACACAGAAGGTTAACCCTTTCACTCCCACACAACAGCAGGTTAACCCTTTCACTGTGACAATACACAGCAGGTTAACCCTTTCACTGTGAAAATACACAACAGGTTAACCCTTTCACTGTGACAATACACAGCATGTCTTTCACTGTGACAATACACAGCAGGTTAACCCTTTCACTGTGACAATACACAGCAGGTTGACCCTTTCACTGTGACAATACACAACAGGTTAACCCTTTCACTGTGACAACACACAGCAGGTTAACCCTTTCACTGTGACAATACACAGCAGGTTAACCCTTTCACTGTGACAATACACAGCAGGTTAACCCTTTCACTGTGACAATACACAGCAGGTTAACCCTTTCACTGTGACAATACACAGCAGGTTGACCCTTTCACTGTGACAATACACAGCAGGTTAACCCTTTCACTGTGACAACACACAGCAGGTTAACCCTTTCACTGCGACAATACACATCAGGTTAACCCTTTCACTGTGACAATACACAGCAGGTTAACCCTTTCACTGCGACAATACACAGCAGGTTAACCCTTTCACTGCGACAATACACAGCAGGTTAACCCTTTCACTGCGACAATACACAGCAGGTTAACCCTTTCACTGTGACAATACACAGCAGGTTAAGCCTTTCACTGCGACAATACACAGACGGTTAACCCTTTCACTCCCACACAACAGCAGGTTAACCCTTTCACTGTGACAATACACAGCAGGTTAACCCTTTCACTGTGAAAATACACAACAGGTTAACCCTTTCACTGTGACAATACACAGCATGTCTTTCACTGTGACAATACACAGCAGGTTAACCCTTTCACTGTGACAATACACAGCAGGTTGACCCTTTCACTGTGACAATACACAACAGGTTAACCCTTTCACTGTGACAATACACAGCAGGTTAACCCTTTCACTGTGACAATACACAGCAGGTTAACCCTTTCACTGTGACAATACACAGCAGGTTAACCCTTTCACTGTGACAATACACAGCAGGTTGACCCTTTCACTGTGACAATACACAGCAGGTTAACCCTTTCACTGTGACAACACACAGCAGGTTAACCCTTTCACTGCGACAATACACATCAGGTTAACCCTTTCACTGTGACAATACACAGCAGGTTAACCCTTTCACTGCGACAATACACAGCAGGTTAACCCTTTCACTGTGACAATACACAGCAGGTTAACCTTTTCACTGCCACAATACACAGCAGGTTAACCCTTTCACTGTGACACTACACAGCAGGTTAACCCTTTCACTGTGACAAAACACAGCAGGTTAACCCTTTCACTGCGACAATACAGCAGGTTAACCCTTTCACTGTGACAAAACACAGCAGGTTAACCCTTTCACTGCGACAATACACAGCAGGTTAACCCTTTCACTGTGACAATACACAGCAGGTTAACCCTTTCACTGTGACAATACACAGCAGGTTGACCCTTTCACTGTGACAATACACAACAGGTTAACCCTTTCACTGTGACAACACACAGCAGGTTAACCCTTTCACTGTGACAATACACAGCAGGTTAACCCTTTCACTGTGACAATACACAGCAGGTTAACCCTTTCACTGTGACAATACATAACCCTTTCACTGTGACAATACACAGCAGGTTGACCTTTCACTGCGACAATACACAGCAGGTTAACCCTTTCACTGTGACAATACACAGCAGGTTAACCCTTTCACTGCGACAATACACAGCAGGTTAACCCTTTCACTGTGACAATACACAGCAGGTTGACCTTTCACTGCGACAATACACAGCAGGTTAACCCTTTCACTGTGACAATACACAGCAGGTTAACCCTTTCACTGTGACAATACACAGCAGGTTAACCCTTTCACTGTGACAATACACAGCAGGTTAACCCTTTCACTGCGACAATACACAGCAGGTTAACATTTTCACTGAGCATGTTAACCCTTTCACTGTGACAATACACAGCAGGTTGACCCTTTCACTGAGCAGGTTAACCCTTTCACTGTCACAATACACAGCATGTTAACCATTTCACTGTGACAATACACAGCATGTCTTTCACTGTGACAATACACAGCAGGTTAACCCTTTCACTGTGACAATACACAGCAGGTTGACCCTTTCACTGTGACAATACACAACAGGTTAACCATTTCACTGTGACAATACACAGCAGGTTAACCCTTTCACTGTGACAATACACAGCAGGTTAACCCTTTCACTGTGACAATACACAGCAGGTTAACCCTTTCACTGTGACAATACACAGCAGGTTGACCCTTTCACTGTGACAATACACAGCAGGTTAACCCTTTCACTGTGACAACACACAGCAGGTTAACCCTTTCACTGCGACAATACACATCAGGTTAACCCTTTCACTGTGACAATACACAGCAGGTTAACCCTTTCACTGCGACAATACACAGCAGTTTAACCCTTTCACTGTGACAATACACAGCAGGTTAACCCTTTCACTGCCACAATACACAGCAGGTTAACCCTTTCACTGTGACACTACACAGCAGGTTAACCCTTTCACTGTGACAATACACAGCAGGTTAACCCTTTCACTGCGACAATACAGCAGGTTAACCCTTTCACTGTGACAAAACACAGCAGGTTAACCCTTTCACTGCGACAATACACAGCAGGTTAACCCTTTCACTGTGACAATACACAGCAGGTTAACCCTTTCACTGTGACAATACACAGCAGGTTAACCCTTTCACTGTGACAATACACAACAGGTTAACCCTTTCACTGTGACAACACACAGCAGGTTAACCCTTTCACTGTGACAATACACAGCAGGTTAACCCTTTCACTGTGACAATACACAGCAGGTTAACCCTTTCACTGTGACAATACACAGCAGGTTAACCCTTTCACTGTGACAATACACAGCAGGTTGACCCTTTCACTGTGACAATACACAGCAGGTTAACCCTTTCACTGTGACAACACACAGCAGGTTAACCCTTTCACTGCGACAATACACATCAGGTTAACCCTTTCACTGTGACAATACACAGCAGGTTAACCCTTTCACTGCGACAATACACAGCAGGTTAACCCTTTCACTGTGACAATACACAGCAGGTTAACCCTTTCACTGCCACAATACACAGCAGGTTAACCCTTTCACTGTGACACTACACAGCAGGTTAACCCTTTCACTGTGACAATACACAGCAGGTTAACCCTTTCACTGCGACAATACAGCAGGTTAACCCTTTCACTGTGACAAAACACAGCAGGTTAACCCTTTCACTGCGACAATACACAGCAGGTTAACCCTTTCACTGTGACAATACGCAGCAGGTTAACCCTTTCACTGTGACAATACACAGCAGGTTGACCCTTTCACTGCGACAATACACAGCAGGTTAACTCTTTCACTGCGACAATACACAGCAGGTTAACCCTTTCACTGTGACAATACACAGCAGGTTAACCCTTTCACTGTGACAATACATAACCCTTTCACTGTGACAATACACAGCAGGTTGACCTTTCACTGCGACAATACACAGCAGGTTAACCCTTTCACTGTGACAATACACAGCAGGTTAACCCTTTCACTGCGACAATACACAGCAGGTTAACCCTTTCACTGTGACAATACACAGCAGGTTGACCTTTCACTGCGACAATACACAGCAGGTTAACCCTTTCACTGTGACAATACACAGCAGGTTAACCCTTTCACTGTGACAATACACAGCAGGTTAACCCTTTCACTGTGACAATACACAGCAGGTTAACCCTTTCACTGCGACAATACACAGCAGGTTAACATTTTCACTGAGCATGTTAACCCTTTCACTGTGACAATACACAGCAGGTTGACCCTTTCACTGAGCAGGTTAACCCTTTCACTGTCACAATACACAGCATGTTAACCATTTCACTGTGACAATACACAGCAGGTTAACCCTTTCACTGCGACAATACACATAAGGTTAACCCTTTCACTGCGACAATACACAGAAGGTTAACCCTTTCACTCCCACACGACAGCAGGTTAACCCTTTCACTGTGACAATACACAGCAGGTCTTTCACTGTGACAATACACAGCAGGTTAACCCTTTCACTGTGACAATACACAGCAGGTTGACCCTTTCACTGTGACAATACACAACAGGTTAACCCTTTCACTGTGACAACACACAGCAGGTTAACCCTTTCACTGTGACAATACACATCAGGTTAACCCTTTCACTGTGACAATACACAGCAGGTTAACCCTTTCACTGTGACAATACACAGCAGGTTAACCCTTTCACTGTGACAATACACATCAGATTAACCCTTTCACTGTGACAATACACAGCAGGTTAACCCTTTCACTGTGACAATACACAGCAGGCCTTTCACTGTGACAATACACAGCAGGTTAACCCTTTCACTGTGACAATACACAGCAGGTTGACCCTTTCACTGTGACAATACACAACAGGTTAACCCTTTCACTGCGACAATACACAGCAGGTTAACATTTTCACTGAGCAGGTTAACCCTTTCACTGTGACAATACACAGCAGGTTAACCCTTTCACTGAGCAGGTTAACCCCTTCACTGTGACAATACACAGCAGGTTAACCCTTTCACTGTGACAATACACAGCAGGTTAACCCTTTCACTGCGACAATACACAGCAGGTTAACCCTTTCACTGTCACAATACACAGCAGGTTAAGCCTTTCACTGTGACAATACACAGCAGGTTAACCCTTTCACTGCGACAATACACATAAGGTTAACCCTTTCACTGCGACAATACACAGAAGGTTAACCCTTTCACTCCCACACAACAGCAGGTTAACCCTTTCACTGTGACAATACACAGCAGGTTAACCCTTTCACTGTGAAAATACACAACAGGTTAACCCTTTCACTGTGACAATACACAGCATGTCTTTCACTGTGACAATACACAGCAGGTTAACCCTTTCACTGTGACAATACACAGCAGGTTGACCCTTTCACTGTGACAATACACAACAGGTTAACCCTTTCACTGTGACAACACACAGCAGGTTAACCCTTTCACTGTGACAATACACAGCAGGTTAACCCTTTCACTGTGACAATACACAGCAGGTTAACCCTTTCACTGTGACAATACACAGCAGGTTAACCCTTTCACTGTGACAATACACAGCAGGTTGACCCTTTCACTGTGACAATACACAGCAGGTTAACCCTTTCACTGTGACAACACACAGCAGGTTAACCCTTTCACTGCGACAATACACATCAGGTTAACCCTTTCACTGTGACAATACACAGCAGGTTAACCCTTTCACTGCGACAATACACAGCAGGTTAACCCTTTCACTGCGACAATACACAGCAGGTTAACCCTTTCACTGCGACAATACACAGCAGGTTAACCCTTTCACTGTGACAATACACAGCAGGTTAAGCCTTTCACTGCGACAATACACAGACGGTTAACCCTTTCACTCCCACACAACAGCAGGTTAACCCTTTCACTGTGACAATACACAGCAGGTTAACCCTTTCACTGTGAAAATACACAACAGGTTAACCCTTTCACTGTGACAATACACAGCATGTCTTTCACTGTGACAATACACAGCAGGTTAACCCTTTCACTGTGACAATACACAGCAGGTTGACCCTTTCACTGTGACAATACACAACAGGTTAACCCTTTCACTGTGACAATACACAGCAGGTTAACCCTTTCACTGTGACAATACACAGCAGGTTAACCCTTTCACTGTGACAATACACAGCAGGTTAACCCTTTCACTGTGACAATACACAGCAGGTTGACCCTTTCACTGTGACAATACACAGCAGGTTAACCCTTTCACTGTGACAACACACAGCAGGTTAACCCTTTCACTGCGACAATACACATCAGGTTAACCCTTTCACTGTGACAATACACAGCAGGTTAACCCTTTCACTGCGACAATACACAGCAGGTTAACCCTTTCACTGTGACAATACACAGCAGGTTAACCTTTTCACTGCCACAATACACAGCAGGTTAACCCTTTCACTGTGACACTACACAGCAGGTTAACCCTTTCACTGTGACAAAACACAGCAGGTTAACCCTTTCACTGCGACAATACAGCAGGTTAACCCTTTCACTGTGACAAAACACAGCAGGTTAACCCTTTCACTGCGACAATACACAGCAGGTTAACCCTTTCACTGTGACAATACACAGCAGGTTAACCCTTTCACTGTGACAATACACAGCAGGTTGACCCTTTCACTGTGACAATACACAACAGGTTAACCCTTTCACTGTGACAACACACAGCAGGTTAACCCTTTCACTGTGACAATACACAGCAGGTTAACCCTTTCACTGTGACAATACACAGCAGGTTAACCCTTTCACTGTGACAATACATAACCCTTTCACTGTGACAATACACAGCAGGTTGACCTTTCACTGCGACAATACACAGCAGGTTAACCCTTTCACTGTGACAATACACAGCAGGTTAACCCTTTCACTGCGACAATACACAGCAGGTTAACCCTTTCACTGTGACAATACACAGCAGGTTGACCTTTCACTGCGACAATACACAGCAGGTTAACCCTTTCACTGTGACAATACACAGCAGGTTAACCCTTTCACTGTGACAATACACAGCAGGTTAACCCTTTCACTGTGACAATACACAGCAGGTTAACCCTTTCACTGCGACAATACACAGCAGGTTAACATTTTCACTGAGCATGTTAACCCTTTCACTGTGACAATACACAGCAGGTTGACCCTTTCACTGAGCAGGTTAACCCTTTCACTGTCACAATACACAGCATGTTAACCATTTCACTGTGACAATACACAGCAGGTTAACCCTTTCACTGCGACAATACACATAAGGTTAACCCTTTCACTGCGACAACACACAGAAGGTTAACCCTTTCACTCCCACACGACAGCAGGTTAACCCTTTCACTGTGACAATACACAGCAGGTCTTTCACTGTGACAATACACAGCAGGTTAACCCTTTCACTGTGACAATACACAGCAGGTTGACCCTTTCACTGTGACAATACACAACAGGTTAACCCTTTCACTGTGACAACACACAGCAGGTTAACCCTTTCACTGTGACAATACACATCAGGTTAACCCTTTCACTGTGACAATACACAGCAGGTTAACCCTTTCACTGTGACAATACACAGCAGGTTAACCCTTTCACTGTGACAATACACATCAGATTAACCCTTTCACTGTGACAATACACAGCAGGTTAACCCTTTCACTGTGACAATACACAGCAGGCCTTTCACTGTGACAATACACAGCAGGTTAACCCTTTCACTGTGACAATACACAGCAGGTTGACCCTTTCACTGTGACAATACACAACAGGTTAACCCTTTCACTGCGACAATACACAGCAGGTTAACATTTTCACTGAGCAGGTTAACCCTTTCACTGTGACAATACACAGCAGGTTAACCCTTTCACTGAGCAGGTTAACCCCTTCACTGTGACAATACACAGCAGGTTAACCCTTTCACTGTGACAATACACAGCAGGTTAACCCTTTCACTGCGACAATACACAGCAGGTTAACCCTTTCACTGTCACAATACACAGCAGGTTAAGCCTTTCACTGTGACAATACACAGCAGGTTAACCCTTTCACTGCGACAATACACATAAGGTTAACCCTTTCACTGCGACAATACACAGAAGGTTAACCCTTTCACTCCCACACAACAGCAGGTTAACCCTTTCACTGTGACAATACACAGCAGGTTAACCCTTTCACTGTGAAAATACACAACAGGTTAACCCTTTCACTGTGACAATACACAGCATGTCTTTCACTGTGACAATACACAGCAGGTTAACCCTTTCACTGTGACAATACACAGCAGGTTGACCCTTTCACTGTGACAATACACAACAGGTTAACCCTTTCACTGTGACAACACACAGCAGGTTAACCCTTTCACTGTGACAATACACAGCAGGTTAACCCTTTCACTGTGACAATACACAGCAGGTTAACCCTTTCACTGTGACAATACACAGCAGGTTAACCCTTTCACTGTGACAATACACAGCAGGTTGACCCTTTCACTGTGACAATACACAGCAGGTTAACCCTTTCACTGTGACAACACACAGCAGGTTAACCCTTTCACTGCGACAATACACATCAGGTTAACCCTTTCACTGTGACAATACACAGCAGGTTAACCCTTTCACTGCGACAATACACAGCAGGTTAACCCTTTCACTGTGACAATACACAGCAGGTTAACCCTTTCACTGCCACAATACACAGCAGGTTAACCCTTTCACTGTGACACTACACAGCAGGTTAACCCTTTCACTGTGACAATACACAGCAGGTTAACCCTTTCACTGCGACAATACAGCAGGTTAACCCTTTCACTGTGACAAAACACAGCAGGTTAACCCTTTCACTGCGACAATACACAGCAGGTTAACCCTTTCACTGTGACAATACACAGCAGGTTAACCCTTTCACTGTGACAATACACAGCAGGTTGACCTTTCACTGCGTCAATACACAGCAGGTTAACCCTTTCACTGTGACAATACACAGCAGGTTAACCCTTTCACTGCGACAATACACAGCAGGTTAACATTTTCACTGAGCATGTTAACCCTTTCACTGTGACAATACACAGCAGGTTGACCCTTTCACTGAGCAGGTTAACCCTTTCACTGTCACAATACACAGCATGTTAACCATTTCACTGTGACAATACACAGCAGGTTAACCCTTTCACTGCGACAATACACATAAGGTTAACCCTTTCACTGCGACAATACACAGAAGGTTAACCCTTTCACTCCCACACGACAGCAGGTTAACCCTTTCACTGTGACAATACACAGCAGGTTAACCCTTTCACTGTGACAATACACAGCAGGTTAACCCTTTCACTGTGACAATACACAGCAGGTCTTTCACTGTGACAATACACAGCAGGTTAACCCTTTCACTGTGACAATACACAGCAGGTTGACCCTTTCACTGTGACAATACACAACAGGTTAACCCTTTCACTGTGACAACACACATCAGGTTAACCCTTTCACTGTGACAATACACATCAGGTTAACCCTTTCACTGTGACAATACACAGCAGGTTAACCCTTTCACTGTGACAATACACAGCAGGTTAACCCTTTCACTGTGACAATACACAGCAGGTTAACCCTTTCACTGCGACAATACACAGCAGGTTAACCCTTTCACTGTGACAATACACAGCAGGTTAACCCTTTCACTGCGACAATACACAGCAGGTTAACCCTTTCACTGCGACAATACACAGCAGGTTAACCCTTTCACTGTGATAATACACATAAGGTTAACCCTTTCATTGTGACAATACACAGCAGGTTAACCCTTTCACTGTGACAATACACAGCAGGTTAACCCTTTCACTGTGACAATACACAGCAGGTTAACCCTTTCACGGAGACAATACACAGCAGGTTAACCCTTTCACTGCGACAATACACAGCAGGTTAACCCTTTCACTGCGACAATACACAGCAGGTTAACCATTTCACTGTGACAATACACAGCAGGTTAAGCCTTTCACTGCGACAATACACAGCAGGTTAACCCTTTCACTGCGACAATACACAGCAGGTTAACCCTTTCACTGTGACAATACACATCAGGTTAACCCTTTCACTGTGACAATACACATCAGATTAACCCTTTCACTGTGACAATACACAGCAGGTTAACCCTTTCACTGTGACAATACACAGCAGGCCTTTCACTGTGACAATACACAGCAGGTTAACCCTTTCACTGTGACAATACACAGCAGGTTGACCCTTTCACTGTGACAATACACAATAGGTTAACCCTTTCACTGCGACAATACACAGCAGGTTAACATTTTCACTGAGCAGGTTAACCCTTTCACTGTGACAATACACAGCAGGTTAACCCTTTCACTGAGCAGGTTAACCCCTTCACTGTGACAATACACAGCAGGTTAACCCTTTCACTGTGACAATACACAGCGGGTTAACCCTTTCACTGCGACAATACACAGCAGGTTAACCCTTTCACTGTCACAATACATAACCCTTTCACTGTGACAATACACAGCAGGTTGACCTTTCACTGCGACAATACACAGCAGGTTAACCCTTTCACTGTGACAATACACAGCAGGTTAACCCTTTCACTGCGACAATACACAGCAGGTTAACCCTTTCACTGTGACAATACACAGCAGGTTGACCTTTCACTGCGACAATACACAGCAGGTTAACCCTTTCACTGTGACAATACACAGCAGGTTAACCCTTTCACTGTGACAATACACAGCAGGTTAACCCTTTCACTGTGACAATACACAGCAGGTTAACCCTTTCACTGCGACAATACACAGCAGGTTAACATTTTCACTGAGCATGTTAACCCTTTCACTGTGACAATACACAGCAGGTTGACCCTTTCACTGAGCAGGTTAACCCTTTCACTGTCACAATACACAGCATGTTAACCATTTCACTGTGACAATACACAGCAGGTTAACCCTTTCACTGCGACAATACACATAAGGTTAACCCTTTCACTGCGACAATACACAGAAGGTTAACCCTTTCACTCCCACACGACAGCAGGTTAACCCTTTCACTGTGACAATACACAGCAGGTATTTCACTGTGACAATACACAGCAGGTTAACCCTTTCACTGTGACAATACACAGCAGGTTGACCCTTTCACTGTGACAATACACAACAGGTTAACCCTTTCACTGTGACAACACACAGCAGGTTAACCCTTTCACTGTGACAATACACATCAGGTTAACCCTTTCACTGTGACAATACACAGCAGGTTAACCCTTTCACTGTGACAATACACAGCAGGTTAACCCTTTCACTGTGACAATACACATCAGATTAACCCTTTCACTGTGACAATACACAGCAGGTTAACCCTTTCACTGTGACAATACACAGCAGGCCTTTCACTGTGACAATACACAGCAGGTTAACCCTTTCACTGTGACAATACACAGCAGGTTGACCCTTTCACTGTGACAATACACAACAGGTTAACCCTTTCACTGCGACAATACACAGCAGGTTAACATTTTCACTGAGCAGGTTAACCCTTTCACTGTGACAATACACAGCAGGTTAACCCTTTCACTGAGCAGGTTAACCCCTTCACTGTGACAATACACAGCAGGTTAACCCTTTCACTGTGACAATACACAGCAGGTTAACCCTTTCACTGCGACAATACACAGCAGGTTAACCCTTTCACTGTCACAATACACAGCAGGTTAAGCCTTTCACTGTGACAATACACAGCAGGTTAACCCTTTCACTGCGACAATACACATAAGGTTAACCCTTTCACTGCGACAATACACAGAAGGTTAACCCTTTCACTCCCACACAACAGCAGGTTAACCCTTTCACTGTGACAATACACAGCAGGTTAACCCTTTCACTGTGAAAATACACAACAGGTTAACCCTTTCACTGTGACAATACACAGCATGTCTTTCACTGTGACAATACACAGCAGGTTAACCCTTTCACTGTGACAATACACAGCTGGTTGACCCTTTCACTGTGACAATACACAACAGGTTAACCCTTTCACTGTGACAACACACAGCAGGTTAACCCTTTCACTGTGACAATACACAGCAGGTTAACCCTTTCACTGTGACAATACACAGCAGGTTAACCCTTTCACTGTGACAATACACAGCAGGTTAACCCTTTCACTGTGACAATACACAGCAGGTTGACCCTTTCACTGTGACAATACACAGCAGGTTAACCCTTTCACTGTGACAACACACAGCAGGTTAACCCTTTCACTGCGACAATACACATCAGGTTAACCCTTTCACTGTGACAATACACAGCAGGTTAACCCTTTCACTGCGACAATACACAGCAGGTTAACCCTTTCACTGTGACAATACACAGCAGGTTAACCCTTTCACTGCCACAATACACAGCAGGTTAACCCTTTCACTGTGACACTACACAGCAGGTTAACCCTTTCACTGTGACAATACACAGCAGGTTAACCCTTTCACTGCGACAATACAGCAGGTTAACCCTTTCACTGTGACAAAACACAGCAGGTTAACCCTTTCACTGCGACAATACACAGCAGGTTAACCCTTTCACTGTGACAATACACAGCAGGTTAACCCTTTCACTGTGACAATACACAGCAGGTTGACCCTTTCACTGCGACAATATACAGCAGGTTAACTCTTTCACTGCGACAATACACAGCAGGTTAACCCTTTCACTGTGACAATACACAGCAGGTTAACCCTTTCACTGTGACAATACACAGCAGGTTAACCCTTTCACTGTGACAATACACAGCAGGTTGACCTTTCACTGCGTCAATACACAGCAGGTTAACCCTTTCACTGTGACAATACACAGCAGGTTAACCCTTTCACTGCGACAATACACAGCAGGTTAACATTTTCACTGAGCATGTTAACCCTTTCACTGTGACAATACACAGCAGGTTGACCCTTTCACTGAGCAGGTTAACCCTTTCACTGTCACAATACACAGCATGTTAACCATTTCACTGTGACAATACACAGCAGGTTAACCCTTTCACTGCGACAATACACATAAGGTTAACCCTTTCACTGCGACAATACACATAAGGTTAACCCTTTCACTCCCACACGACAGCAGGTTAACCCTTTCACTGTGACAATACACAGCAGGTTAACCCTTTCACTGTGACAATACACAGCAGGTTAACCCTTTCACTGTGACAATACACAGCAGGTCTTTCACTGTGACAATACACAGCAGGTTAACCCTTTCACTGTGACAATACACAGCAGGTTGACCCTTTCACTGTGACAATACACAACAGGTTAACCCTTTCACTGTGACAACACACATCAGGTTAACCCTTTCACTGTGACAATACACATCAGGTTAACCCTTTCACTGTGACAATACACAGCAGGTTAACCCTTTCACTGTGACAATACACAGCAGGTTAACCCTTTCACTGTGACAATACACAGCAGGTTAACCCTTTCACTGTGACAATACACAGCAGGTTAACCCTTTCACTGCGACAATACACAGCAGGTTAACCCTTTCACTGTGACAATACACAGCAGGTTAACCCTTTCACTGCGACAATACACAGCAGGTTAACCCTTTCACTGCGACAATACACAGCAGGTTAACCCTTTCACTGTGATAATACACATAAGGTTAACCCTTTCATTGTGACAATACACAGCAGGTTAACCCTTTCACTGTGACAATACACAGCAGGTTAACCCTTTCACTGTGACAATACACAGCAGGTTAACCCTTTCACGGAGACAATACACAGCAGGTTAACCCTTTCACTGTGACAATACACAGCAGGTTGACCCTTTCACTGTGACAATACACAATAGGTTAACCCTTTCACTGCGACAATACACAGCAGGTTAACATTTTCACTGAGCAGGTTAACCCTTTCACTGTGACAATACACAGCAGGTTAACCCTTTCACTGAGCAGGTTAACCCCTTCACTGTGACAATACACAGCAGGTTAACCCTTTCACTGTGACAATACACAGCGGGTTAACCCTTTCACTGCGACAATACACAGCAGGTTAACCCTTTCACTGTCACAATACACAGCAGGTTAAGCCTTTCACTGTGACAATACACAGCAGGTTAACCCTTTCACTGCGACAATACACATAAGGTTAACCCTTTCACTGCGACAATACACAGAAGGTTAACCCTTTCACTCCCACACAACAGCAGGTTAACCCTTTCACTGTGACAATACACAGCAGGTTAACCCTTTCACTGTGAAAAGACACAACAGGTTAACCCTTTCACTGTGACAATACACAGCATGTCTTTCACTGTGACAATACACAGCAGGTTAACCCTTTCACTGTGACAATACACAGCAGGTTGACCCTTTCACTGTGACAATACACAACAGGTTAACCCTTTCACTGTGACAACACACAGCAGGTTAACCCTTTCACTGTGACAATACACAGCAGGTTAACCCTTTCACTGTGACAATACACAGCATGTTAACCCTTTCACTGTGACAATACACAGCAGGTTGACCCTTTCACTGTGACAATACACAGCAGGTTAACCCTTTCACTGTGACAACACACAGCAGGTTAACCCTTTCACTGCGACAATACACATCAGGTTAACCCTTTCACTGTGACAATACACAGCAGGTTAACCCTTTCACTGCGACAATACACAGCAGGTTAACCCTTTCACTGTGACAATACACAGCAGGTTAACCCTTTCACTGCCACAATACACAGCAGGTTAACCCTTTCACTGTGACACTACACAGCAGGTTAACCCTTTCACTGTGACAATACACAGCAGGTTAACCCTTTCACTGCGACAATACAGCAGGTTAACCCTTTCACTGTGACAAAACACAGCAGGTTAACCCTTTCACTGCCACAATACACATCAGGTTAACCCTTTCACTGTGACACTACACAGCAGGTTAACCCTTTCACTGCGACAATACACAGCAGGTTAACCCTTTCACTGTGACAATACACAGCAGGTTAACCCTTTCACTGTGACAATACACAGCAGGTTGACCCTTTCACTGTGACAATACACAGCAGGTTAACTCTTTCACTGCGACAATACACAGCATGTTAACCCTTTCACTGTGACAATACACAGCAGGTTAACCCTTTCACTGTGACAATACACAGCAGGTTAACCCTTTCACTGTGACAATACACAGCAGGTTGACCTTTCACTGCGACAATACACAGCAGGTTAACCCTTTCACTGTGACAAAACACAGCAGGTTAACCCTTTCACTGTGACAATACACAGCAGGTTAACCCTTTCACTGTGACAATACACAGCAGGTTAACCCTTTCACTG